>NW_026129413.1:0-57476 GCF_022985175.1 Labeo rohita | reverse complement strand
ACAACAAACTCACCTACAACTGCAACTGCAACTGAAATAGCCACAACTCAAGCAACAACCTCAAACACAATCCAGTCAGTTCTTGTTAGTTTTTCCAGCAATGAAACTTTTGACAACAACCTGTTAGATGCAGCTTCAGAGGCATACATAAGCAGAGAAAAGAAAGTCGTTAATGAGGTACGTTTTGTAGCAAATATTTAAGGTACATGCAGTTTGCACTGTAAGTTAAATATTTGACAATTTTAACAAACTCTTCACATTTGAATGTATTCAGCAAAATTAGATATTAATATAACTAATTAATTGCACCTCATATATATATTAGTGTATGTTATTTTTGCTCCAGCACAAATAGTGTTCTATTTTGTTTGTGCACTGGTGCAAATATTATTATGCTGCTATTTTAATAATTAGTTCAAATTTTAATCTATCAAAAAATTGCCAACTGCACTTTCTTTTTGGCATCCTCACTATTGACTTAGAATTTCTCAAGAAGAGTTGAAAAAAAAAAAGAAAAGAAAAGAAAAGAAAAACACGTAACTTTTTGGAACAGTAACTCCATATCACGTGAAAACAAATGAATGACTTTTTTTTTGGTGATTAAAATTCATAATTGATGAAATTCAGAAATGTTGAAACTGACATTGTCAAACTCTTTTCCACAGTTGGATCCATTATTTAAAAGGAAAATCCCTTCCTACAAAACCATGAAAGTTTCTCGGTTCTCGTGAGTATTTCTTCCCTTACAAAATACATTTCTTCCCCAAATACATTTCATTTTTGGAAAACCATAGTCTTTGGTTTACAGATCAATCTAGACAGCTATTTATTTATTTTCTTCTTTATTGTGCATGTAAGAAGTAATCATTTTTAATGTCCAAACATTTCTGTGGGATCACTCAGACTGAGGCAACTGAGGCTAAAGCCTAAATCTAGGGCTCTAACTAACCATGTTTTTTTTATAATCGCTTAATCTGTGGATTATTATTATTATTAGTTTTGATTAAGCAGATGAATAATCTAATAAAGAACTAAAATGTAATTTTAATCCATTACTTTAAACAATGTTATTCCACATACTGCTCAGTGGTGCCCTCCAAACAATGTGTAACATAAAGCCTAAGAAAACAAATATAGTTAATGTTTCTATGTAGACTATGCTGTAGGATTAAAAATACAAACATTACATTTAAAAACAACTGATTGCTATTTTAGTGCATTAAAACAACTAAATTAATAAATGATAAACAAACACAAAAGCACAAAATGTTAACTTGTACAAGGTATGAAGAACACACATTCATTCATTTCAACAATAATAATGATATTACATGCATAATGGGCTTTTCCAGTAATGATGCCTTTACTGTTAGTTCTCTCATAAATATTATTACTTGTGTTGCATGTAGGATTTTAAACCTACACTTAATTTCCAACAGAAAATATATTTAGTTGTGTATTTTAGTCAGAATCAATGCGCTGCTTACGTTTGACTGTAGTCTGTAAAATAAAACAAGACTCACTTGTTGTCAGAATATGCAAAATGGAAATACTCACAGGACTTCCTAACATACAGATAACCATAACATGCAAGGTATATGTTGAGGAAAACACACATCAGAGTCATTAAATAGCACACGCACCTGTGAAAGCAAGACAGGGAAAGTCACGTTAAATGATTACGCTATAGTTTGAAGTGCTTATAAATATAAAGCATTCTCATGTTTCAGACAAACTTGGGTCATTTACCTTTCACACGGCGGCTCTTTCCGCAGTCTATGTTTGTAAATGTAAAATTGTTCTTTTCTACTGGTTTACGTAGGCAAAACCTAAATAACCATCTTAAAACAAATTTAGTATGCCAAAGACTTTTGCATGGTACTGTATATGAGTTTTTGTTAAAAGCGTGTGAAGACTTGTATAACACCACTCTCTCTCTGTGACTCATTATTACTCTTTCTCTTCTGTAGACAGGGGTCAATCATCACTGAACTGAATGTGACATTTGGAACCTTACCCACAAACCAAGACATAAAAGAAACCATCATGCTAGCTAATGACACTCTTAAAATCACCAGTGTAACAGGTAAGTCAAACAAGCAACAACATAAACTATTGCTGTTGCACTGCTGCTATTAGTCATTTTCTCAACTGTTATTTGTATTTTTCCATAATCATGCAACAGTATTGGACCCCTTCGCCACAACTACCAAAGCCACGCCAACCACGCCAACCACAACTACAACTGCCAACCTTAATACAACAACAACAGCAACAGCAACCACCTCAACAACAACAACAACAGCAGCAACCACCACCACAACAACAACAACAGCAGCAACCACCACCACAACAACAACAACAGCAACCACCACGACAACAGCACCAGCACGTCCTCCGCCATCTGTAGCTATACAGATTGTTATTATAGCGATATATGTTCCAGCACTGGCAGACAACAACTCTCCAGAATTTAAAAACCTAGCCACAAAAGTAGAGAACATGGTATGTTTCAAACTGCAGAACAACACAGTGATGTGTAAACATAAATGTTTAATGGTCATTTGTTGTAAATAATTCCAAAATTAATTTAAAAAAAGACAAAGACAAAAATCTAACCTCAGGTTCGTGCCAAAATATAAACTTTTCTAGTACTTTAGTTCAATTGTGTAGTGCTTTTAAAAAACAACAAAACATAATCTACTTACATAAAATATGACATTTTGAAAAAATATTTGGAAACTTTGCTAAAACTGACTTGCTGTTTTCACAGTTTGATGAAGTCTATAAAAAAAGGTTTGGGGATCGTTTTATCAGGACCATCGTAATTGCGTTCATGTAAGTAAAAGTCATTTTTATTCCTTACTTTAAATGATTGCGTTAAGAATTTACACCCAATCATGCTTTCAATGTCAGACAGTTTGTGTAAATTTTCATGCTATAAAAACTTTCATTTATGCATTGGCACACTTTTATCAAAACAACACTGTATGCAGTGTAATATATTTTAGCAGTTTATGCTTTTTTTGTGAAATGTTGTCATTTATTTAAATAACTTCACTACTGTCAAGAGCACAAAACATGGCAAGATTTTCTCTCCTTTATAAATTATTACATTTATTTAGCTTTTCTAACCATTTACAGTTGTTAAGTTGCAACCCAACACTAAGATCATGCATATGGATGTAATTATTAACTGTGAAACCTTTTTTCCAGAGCTTTTGCCAGATCCCGGGCAGAATCAAACGTACAGGCGGAGGTTGAGCTGGTGTTTAGTCAAGAGTCCACTGAACCGATCCCCAGCAACTCTGACATTGTGGAGACTCTAAAAGAAGCAGCTGCTAATTCAACTGCAGGCTTCAACCTCACCCTTGATGCCACCTCTATTACTGTCATTAGTAAGTTGATTTAGATATGCTCAATTCATAAGATTTTACTATGTTAACTTACCTAGAAAAGTTGTCCACAATCTCTGCTGCTTTTTTCTTGTTGTTGTTGTTGTTTTTTTTTTAATCAATTCGGGGTTTTTTTGTTTGTTTTTTTTGTAGAATCAGTGAAGACAATTCCACTGACAATCCTCACCAATGGAACCTTTGTGGCTGCTCTTTCCAATAAAAGTTCTTCTGAATTCCAGAGCAGAGCTTCGATGATCAAAACAGGGGTGAGTGTAACGTGTCTGCTTACGAATTTTTATTTATAACTTGCTTTAAAAAAAAAAAAAGCCAATTTTGTCAAACAATTCTTGTTTTGCAGCTTGAACCCTTTTTCCTTGCTGATTACCCTGCATCATTCAGCCTCATATCCATAACAAACTTCAGGTATGAATATGCTGGTGCATTCTTCAAATATAGCTTTTGATTCAACATATAACGCTCAGTTTTCATTAACGAATCTCGATTGCAAACTGTCTCTCCAGTGAAGCCAATGTAAAATCAAGGAGTGTGCCCACGCTCCAAAACAGCATGGATCTTGTATTCGGAGCGGATGCTGTTCTACCCAATAGCACGCAGATAGTGAACACTGTAGTTCGAGCAGCCAGAAACAACACGTTGACCTTCCAGATCTTCACTTCTTCAATTATAATAAATGGAACAAGTGAGTGATGCACTTAAATCTTGAACTGCAGTGAAATATTTTGCACTCAGATGAGTATTTTTTTTTTTTTTTACTTTGTTTACTGGAGTTGTACAGGGTTTCTGTATGTTTTATGAAGGAAATTTTAAGACATTTTGAGACCTTTTTAAGATCAGCAGAAACCATATAATATCATTGTAGGTTGGAGTACAATTTGTAACTTGTTTGCGTTTTGCTGTAATGCACAAATAGAAAGTTTTGCACAATTTGTGATACAAAAAAGAAAAAAAAAGTCCCATTTTTGTAGAATCACTGCAGAAAATTCCAGTAACAATTCAGACTAATGTAACCTTTCTGGTTACCTTTGTGGCCAAAGTTTTGTTGAGTTTCAGAACAGGGCATTAATTATAAAACTGATATATTAGCACACTAGCATGTCCTAAGAAACATTAATTTACAGACACTAAGTTTTGGTGCGGATTGTTAATAATTTTACTCACTCTGCCCAGTTCCTGCTTATAATGCAGGAGATTCATCCATTTAAATTGAATTTCTCATACTGCAACCGTGCACAATTTAGTTTCACTTCTGACATTCTACTAACTACAAGTAACTTTGGAACTACGTCAACTAAGTACCATTAATTTGCCCCCATGTGTCATCTAACTTTCATTAGTATACCGTTTTGTTAGGGTTAGGCTTAGCAGAGTCACTAAAAACTGACTGCAAATTTTCCACCCCTTGCAATTATTGATATGGACATGTATTCTACTAATGACTGGTAGTTGACGGTTCAAAATTGAATGAAATTTGAAAATGACTAACGAAATCAAACAGACTTGCAGTGTTGCAACTGTACTTTGTCTATTACACTACTTCAGCTTTAGGCAAAATTCCTGAAGGTCAGCGAATGATCATTTCTGTCTGTTTTCTTTTCTTTGTAACGCAGCATATTCATCAGCTGAAGTCAGCAGCAGGATCAGTGTATTGACCGCTTCAGTCCTGGTTGCTGTGTCACTTCTGTTTCCACGGTTCAACTGACCATAACCACTTATGTCTATATAAGTGATTCAGACAGGTCTGAATCTTGCCTTCCACGTCTGCTCACATGAAGGACTCAAATGAAGTTACTGATGCTGCTTAATGAGTAGCAATGAAAGTACTATTTTACATAACCTATTCTGAAAACTTCAAAATAGATCTAAGCTATAATTTATATGTGTATTCTGGATTTGTATGTACCTGCATGTTTTCATAGATTTACTTCAGAACCCATAAAACGAGCAACAGTTTTAAATAAGCCATCCTCAGATCATAACTCATTACTTCACTTAGATTAAACATAACTATACATATTTAAAGAAATGCTATCATGTGCTGACAGAAGAAGAAGGTCGATGTAAACTTTGATCTCTTTAGATAATTCCACTTTAATATTGAAATATCAAACTCAAACTATTGTCTCATGCACGCATACTTGTAGCCCTTTTGAAATGCAGCATTGCCGCTCCTCTGAAACCGAACGTAAGCCATGCATTGGAAAATGTTAAAGGTCTTTTTTATGCTGGCTGACTCTGAAGAGTCTTCAATGGGTTTTGATAAGCGAAAGGATGCTTTTAAAACCTGTAATACAACTCGGAAGAATGACATAAAGCTACAGGATATGACATCAGAAACGTCCGGGGGAGAAACTCAAGATGGTCTGATACCATTACATATTAACACGAAAACCTGTACAACAACAGCATGCTTCTTAGTTAAGCTAGACACACATTTTCATGCACTTGTATCATACCAGTATTTTCTAAATTATTTATTCTAAAGAAAAAAATATCTATCCAATATTTTCAATGTTAATTTAATTCTGAACTCAAAGGGATTTTCTGTGAATTTGTGAGAAATGTATTGCTTTGTTGATATTGTTCACGCTGGATGTAGTAAACAATATAATGGATACCAAGAGCACAAGTGAAATGATCATAGAGCACAGTGAGTATATACAAGCACTGTTAGATTGTATGGGTGTATTTCAATTGTATGGATGTGTTTCAATTCTGTATATGTAATATTTATTACCTTTCTGGATAACAGTTGCATCTAAGTGATAAATCAGATCTGGTGACACAAGTAGAAGTATAACGGTGGTATATAAAAGCAATCATTCTCATTTTTAGTCACTGAGTCATATTTCTTATTCTCTCATCAGCTGTAAATATTTTCCTATCAGTCGCGTTTCATATCAGATCACAATTGATTGTGCAATTCCTACAGTAGTTACCTTAGGATGCCCATCCCATGGCAGAAACAGAGAAGCAAATAGAGAAAAAAATAATAATTAGCTGCTCTTTTTTGTTTTCATAATATAAAATACATAAATACACACATATACAGTATATATTTTTAAAAATATTTACATGTATTCATATAATTTATATTATATATAACTATATATTTAATATATACACAACATATTTTTCTGAAATACATGCATATGTACATAATAAATATACGCAGCACACACATCTTATAAATTCTAACAGTCTGAAATTTACTTATCATTTTAAGTAAAACAAAGTGCTCAATAATCAACAAAGTCAATAAAAAACTTAGTTCACTAAGTTGAAGATTCTGAGAAAAACGTGTAAACTCACATAAACAATAGTAATGCTAGACACAGTAACACAGTAGTTTAGTAGACAGTAGTAAACACAGTAGTTAATTATTTTTTTACTCTACAGTTGTGCAGTAAAATTTACAGTAAACACTTTATTTTAAGGTGTCATAATACAGAGTAATTACCTATTTAAGTACTTAGTAGTAGCCTTTGTACTAACATGAATCAAAATGTACTTACCATGTAACTATGTTAAGGAACAGCTTGTAGTTACAGTTTGTAATTATGTAGATGTAATAGGCAGCTGCTGTTACACATACGTAACAGACCGAGTCTGTTACACAGCTACATATGTAACCAAAAGACTGTTACATATGTGTTGCACACTTTATACAATGTAATTAAAATTGTAAGTACACAGACATAAGCTACTTAAAATTAGGTGTATTAAGATTGTACTTATGTGTGCAAGCAGCTGTGTAACAGACTCGGCCTGTTACACATGTGTAACAGTGGCTGCCTATTACATTTACGTAATTACAAACTGTAATAACAGGCTGTTTCACAACTTATTTACATGGTAAGTACATTTTGTTTCATGTAAGTACAACGGCTACTACTAAGTACTTAATTAGGTAATTACTCTGTATTATGGACACCTTAAAATAAAGTGTTACCAAATTACTTTAAAGAATTTTTGAAGATAACATGAAAAAATTGCCAAAAATCCTGACAGAAAACATCCTTAGGTTACAAATGTAACCATGGTCCCCAGAGGGAATGAGACGCTGCGTCAGAAAAACACTTTAGGAATGCCTTCAGCGAGACCATGCTTTGAAACACGTGTGCAATTAGTCCAATGAAGAAACGGACATCACGGGCAAGTGACCTAGAGACCAGGAAGCTGTAAAAGCATGTGCGGTGCGTGCAGCCGGGAGCTTCTGTGTAGAGAAGCAAATGCTGCAGGGATGCCGGAAGTATGGCTATGAGACGCAAACTCAAGCTGCGTCAGAAAAACACTTTGGGAACGAGATACCCACACCACTAGACTTACAAGTCCCTGCCTAGTGTGGGAGAGCACAGCTACGGCGAAAGGACAGCAGAGCTGGGAGTACCCTGGATACCGAGGCCATAGAATCTCACAAAGGTGAGGGGCATGGACCAGCCCGCAGTGTTACAAATGTCAGGCAAGGACACGCCCGACGAAAAGGTCTTGGAGGCCGCCATACTTTGGGTGGAGTGAGCCTTTACCCTCAAAAGAGAGGGGAGATCAGAGGACTCATAGGCAACTAAGGGTCTGTTTTGTAGCTGTTTCATGATTTAATTAAGAAAAATAAATTTTTAAACATTGCCTTAAGTTTTATCTTTAACTGTAGAAGCTGCTATATATTCAGCCAAAACAGACTAGTTTCTGTTGTAGTTTTGTTACTCTGAAATTACTCTGGATTAATGCACAGCTCTATTTTGACATCGGCTTGTCAAAAAAGTTTGTTCCGTCGACTGCTACAGTTATCACTGTCAATCAATGACTTGTGTTCTTTTTTTTGGCGTAACAATTTAGCAGATTCACTCGCGTTTGTCATTCTTGAAACAGCGTGTGGACATTGGGTCCTCTAAGGTAAACAAAATTTACTTCAAATTGTGAATGGATTATGTAGAGAAACCAAGCAAAGGGCGCTCCCCGTATAACACAACTGACCGAGCTCACGTGAAAACACCTGATATAATCAATGACTAACTAGACTGTTAGTACACGGTGCTACATAAATAAACATAAATATGAACATACATACATACACTAGACATAGAAACAATTTTTTAAACCTATACATGTGACTATACATATACTATAAATAATTGACTATATATACACATAACCTAAGACAGGCAATACAAGTACTTCACATAATAACTGTGCATGATAATGTGCAGAAGAGGTATTTAAAAGTTAAGAAGCAAATAGTGCAATATGATTTGTGGTGCACTGACAAGTAAACATTTGTCCTTAAGTCCTTATTAGGTCCTTGTAACGTGAAGTGTTAATAAGAAAGTTTCTGGTGCATATAGAGTGTTTCTACAGGTGGTTTGTCTAGCCCACTCACCTGTATGTAGCACACTCAGAGGTGCACAATGTTTTCTAATAGTGTTTACACTTACGCTTAACAATAATAATATTGTTTCCCAGACATAAAATATTTTTTGTATTGTATAATACATACAAAGCATGTTTATGTTTATATATATTATATATATATATATATATATATATATATATATATATGTTTATATATTATCATATTATTTATTTAGTTATTTATCGTATAACAAATGGATGTAATATGATTGTTTACACTGTATGTGAATGTTTAAACCATGTTTATTAATACTCTGTTCTCAAATAGACGTTTAACGTGATAAACAATAATTAGTTTCTCAGATATAAAATGTCCTTTTTATGTTAGTACAAATGTTTGAGTCTATGACTACAAAATCGTACACTATATATACACTATATATTACAGATGCTCCTGATATTAACATGCTTACAGATGTTTTGCTTATGTTGTTTATTTTTTAGTGGTCTGACACCTGCACAACAGATGAAACCTGTTGTCTTTCAATTGAGCCTTTTCAAACTGTTTTCTTCTGAGAGCGCTGTACCAACCTCTGATATTCAACTACACTGATATTCTAGTGTAAAACAAGTTTCTTGACTACTGATGATAAATTTTGTAAATATCAGGTATGATTTACTTTTTTGCACTTGTTGAACAGAATTCAGAAAAGTCTGTTCACATCTGGTTAGATCAGGGTGCTCAATAGTGTGCATTTGACTTTCATTATGTATATTTTGATGATACTGTGTTGTGATTAAAATACAAATAAACTAAAACTACATTCTTTGAATCTCACATTGTTTCTTACCTGACAGTCACAGTTTCATCGATGGGCCATTAGGGGAGGGCTCTTTGTCTCTCAGATGTGAATTGCTAAATATTCATGGCCATTGTCACTCCTCGCATATTCCCTTTTGATCGTAAAACATGTCTTAGAAGATTTACATCAATATATTGTTTTCTCTGAATGAGTGAACGAGATGATTTCACATCATTTTATAGAAAAAACTCTAGCCTACCACATCCAGTTCTCAAAAGTCTTGTAAACAAATGTTCTCAAATATGTGTTTCATGGCCTTATTTCAGTGACTTAAAAAATAGGTTTTCACTAACCAACCATTAACGTTGTGCTCTCAAAAACACAAACATGTACATTCATGTTGTGTACATATTATTGTAGCCCAGTTTGTGCTGATTACAATGTAATCAGACTTTAGCAACTTTATATGTTTTATATGTTTTTAAGATACTGAAAATCCCAATCAATCATCCGACCGATCAATCAGTCGACCTCTACTTATACTTTGTGACTGATACAGAACTATACAGGTAGCCAGTGTAGAGACTGTAAAATTGGGCTAATATGATCATACTTTCTTGACCTTGTAAGGACTCTAGCAGCTGCATTTTAGACAACCTGTAGCTTGTTTATTGAAGATGCAGGACAACCACCCTGCAGTGCATTACAGTAGTACCTTTCTTCCAGGAGGTGCATGAAGAATTCACTAGAACGTGGACATCTGGGTTCTTCTCTTCTCACTACACACGAAGACGGGGAAGCCAAGGGGTACGTTGACATCCCCCAGGTGGAGCGAGCAATTGCAGTACATTTATGCCAACAAAACGCCGCCACCTGGAAGAACCATCCGTGCCTCCCGTCCAAAGCCTGTAAGCTTTCGTCGGCTCTCGCTGCAAAGCCTTATAGCGCTGCGGACCAGGCCGCCTCAGCGCTGCACGCCATGGCCATCCTGCAGGTCCATCAGGCCCAGGCGTTGAAACAGCTGCACGAAAGTAGGCCTGACAAAGGGTTAATGCAGGAGCTGCGCACGGTGACTGTCCCTTGGTCAGGTGATGTCTACCATGGTAGTCCAGGAGCGCCATCTCTGGCTGAACCTGGAGCAGATGGCTGACGTCGACAAAGTCTGCTTTCTTGACGCGCCTGTCTCCCAGGTCGGCCTCTTCGGTGACACTGTCGAGGACTTCGCCCAGTGGTTATCAACAGTCCAGAAGCAGACAGAGGCTATAAAACACATCCTGTCACGCAGTGAATCCACCAAGCTGCCGGCAGCCAGGCCTTCGTCTGCTTATCACCTCGTTCAAGTTCTGAGCGGTGTTCTGCTTCCTCAGACTTGGAGCACTCGTCACCACCGCGGGATCAGGAACGGAAGGTAGGTGCTGCGGTAAGCAGCTAAACTCTTATTCAAGATGCTTCGCCCCTCACGTTGAGTCCCCTTCCACCGCAGGTACGTCACCCGCTTCATTGATCCCGCTAGCACGCAGGTTGGGGGCAAGGTTATCACTTCCCAACCCCTCACATTGGTTGATCCGGACGGTTCGACTCAGCTACACGATTCAGTTCGCAAGGGATCCATCCAGGCACAGAGGCGTCCTGTTCACATCTGTCCCTTAGGACACAGATGCCTCTGTTCTGTGTGTGGAGATTGCAGTTCTCCTGGTGAATGAAGCAATTGAGACTGTCTCTTCAGCCGAGATGAAATCAGGATTTTACAGTTCCTATTTCATCGTACCAAAGCGGTGGGCTACGACCCATCCTGGACCTTCGAGTTCTGATTCGTTCCCTTCACAGGCTGCCGTTTAAAATGTTAATCTCGATGCATTTGTCAAGTCTCGATTGTGCCTTGACACAGACCGTTTCTTCGGTTTGCTTTCGAGGGTCGGCCGTATCAGTACAAAGTCAGTACAGCCCTTCGGGCTGGCCCTGTTTCCCAGTGTCTTTATCAAACTCGCAGAAGGTAACCTCCAAGGTTATTATAGTTTTGCTTTTTTAAATTCATTTATATTAAATATCGTTTTGCAATTTGCAATAAAATTTAGTTTCGTTTTTATTAGTTTCATTAATAATTGTGTTAGTTTTAGTTTAGTTTTTATTTTGTGAGCACATTTCTATTTAGTTTTTATATAGTTTAGTTTCAGTTTCAGTTGTAGTTTTACAAAAAAAGATCACTTCCAGAGTGCAGACCAATGACTTAATTTAACCTTATGACACAAAATTAATTCATGCTGAGCTTGATAAGGTGGTAAAAGTATACAAGCAGTCAAGCATTTTTACTATAAATCTACACAAGTTGCACTTTCATAATCATAATTAAAAGCAGAAAATGTGTGTTATAATATTTAATTAGAACATAAATCATGTCTTGCTTTCCCGCAAACAAACATGCATAATTGGAACTAATTTAACTCAATAATAATGGCAGGGCCTTTCCATTCGCAGCGTTGCGCATTATTGGATTTGTGCTGCAGCTGAAGTGAATGACAGCTTATTAGGGAGTGCTAGTTGCTCGCTTTCTGTAGTCTATATAACTTTATTTGATGTGTTTTAGAGAAAATCACATTTAAACAATAAGGCATATTTGTTCTTTTCATTTCTGAAGAATTATAAGCATTGTTGTTCAAAACAGATTGTTCACAAGATGTAGGCAAAAGTTTTATTGTTTACAATGGATGCACGTTCTAATCTTTTTTCTGTTGTGCTTCTTGTGCTTGTTTTCTACAAAGTACCAACTTAGAATGCCTATTTGTTGGTTTAATCGCTTGAGAAAATAAATAATTTTGCTTTAAGGATGCAGCAAATTTAATGTGGCGCCGGCAGTTCAGGTCACTGTCTAGGCTATGTCAAACGGGCCGGGTCGGGTACAGAATGTTGGTGTGCGTTTACCAAACAGCACCTGTGCAGGACTCTGTTTTAAACTGCTTTCATCTATCCAGGTCCCTGACCTGATCATCAGGTTCCTGAGAGGTGCTAGGAGGCTAAATCCGCCTTGTCCACACCTCATCCCCTTTTGGGATCTCTCTGTGGTCCTTGCGGGCCTTCAGAGAGATGTCTTTGAGCTGCTTAGGTCAGTTGAGCTAAAATATCTGTCACTTAAGACTTGTTCCTGATCGTGCTCACCTCCATCAAGAGGGTGGGGGACCTGCACGCATGCTCAGTCAACAAATCGTGCCTTGAGTTTGGACCAGCTGATTCTTACATAATCCTGAGACCCCCGCCTGGTTATGTGCCCAAGGTTCCCACCACTCCTTTTCGAGATCAGGTGGTGAACCTGCAAGCGCTGCCCCCGGAGAAGGCAGACCGAGCCTTAGCATTGCTGTGTCCCGTCCGTGCATTGCGCATTTACGTGTACCGCACCCACAGTTTCAGACGCTTCGAACAGCTCTTTGTCTGCTTTGTAGGACAGCAGAAGTAGAATGCTGTCTCCAAACAGAGGTTGGCCGATTGGGTGGTAGATGCCATCACCTTGGCCTACCAGTGCTAAAGTGAGCCGTGCCCCCTAGGACTTCAAGCCCACTCCACCCAGAGTGTCGCCTCCTCCTGGGCCTCCTCTTGCAGACATATGTAGACCTGCGGGCTGGGTGACACCTAACAACTGCGTTGTATATTTACTCTTGAAAAAGTTACAGTAATATCAAGAAAGTGGTTGTGGTGGGACGTCATGTAAAAATGCTGTGAAACTGATCACTTCATTTGAATGTGTTTTAACAGAATTAAATTATCCCCCCAAGGTGCGAAATGGTGTCGTTGTCACAATTATTACACTCTTTCTTTCTTCAGTCGTATAGAAATTATGTTTTTTCTCCATATAATGGACTGATATGGTGCCCCAATTATGAACTTCCAAAATGCAGTTTAAATGCGGCTTCAAACGATCCCAAATGCGGTTGTAAATGATCCCAGCAGAGGAAGAAAGGTCTTATCTAGTGAAAACGGTTATTTTCAAAAAAAAAACAATTTAAATACTTTTTAATCTCAAATGCTCGTCTTGCCTTTCTCTCCCTGAACTCTGTGTATTCTGACTCAAGACAGGGTATGTTGGAATGATCGAGATTGAGAGAGCTCATCGAGTCTATTCAAAATCCAGCTCACTTAAGCCATGCTTTTTGGCTTCTCCACTATCCTGACCAGCAAGCCATCCTTCAAGTCGCACGTAAAGCGAAACCCACTCTGCCTGGAGGAACGTGCCTGGAATTCCATGATGAACAACAGTCCTGAGACGGTGCAAAGGAGGAAGGTGTTTTCGGCTGTTAGATCAAAGCTCCAACAGAAAGGCGGCGAAACTTTTCTGATCTACCCTAGAGCTGAAGATCTTTGCCCGAACCCGTCGGGTTAATTAATTTATATCATTCTACACAGGCTCGGGCCAGGCTCGGGCCAGGCTCGGGCCAGGCTCGGGCCAGGCTCGGGCTTGCACTCCGGCTTGCGCGGTAAATGAGCGATCATGTGATGCATTTCGATTAGCGCGAGAAAGATGCGAAAATTGATGCTGAGGATGTGAAACGGAGGCTTGCTTCTGGTGATTACGTTTTGACAAAATTAGCCAGATCAGTACTATGCATCCCGGCCTGTCACAGCAGCAATGAAAGGGTGTTCAGTGCTGCTGGACGCACCATCAGTGAGCGCAGGACCGCGCTGAAACTACAGTGGATTCAATAATTTTCCTCCACAAAAATATGTAGCCTAATCTTTGTGAGTAAAGGTTTTTCAAATATAACTAAATATTAATTGAGTCTTAAATGCATAATGTATATAGGCTAATGTTGGCATTGTTCTCTTATTACATTTCAGATGCTATTCACCATCGCGTTGAGGCCAGATTGTGGAGAGAAGTGGCGAAGCAAATCCCGTGGAGCCTTTATCTTAATTTCGTTATTGCCAAATACCCATCTTAATTTAGAACTTAATTTAATTTGTTAAGAAAGAAGCATTTTATTGGCGCGTTGGCTTATTTATAGGCCAAGTGTATGCCTATTTAGAGTGATAAGATGTTACGATGTTACAGAGGACTTATTTTATTTCTTTGTTCCAACATCCAAGTGGCCTATAGCCTACTTTAGTCATTAATAAATTGTTAAAACATGTATAAATGACTCATTCCAGGCTGTAAACGGGTTCAGGCTTTTAAAAAGCTGCCAATCAAAATATACTTGTCGGGCTCGGACCGAATTTTGTCAGCTCGCAGATCTTCAAATTTTCAGTTCCAGGATGCAATGGAGGAGGCCGTTTTTCAGCTCACACCCGTGTTGTAATCCACCAAAGAGAAGTGGTAACCAGATTTCTATTTTGGTGCAATTGCACCAAATCTGTTCTGGATACCGGATACTGTTATATGAAGAGTTAGTACTTCACTACTGTACGACTGTTTGATAAAGATCTGTTCTAGCTCATAGTTATAATTTTGTGCAACAAAAAATTCAGTCAGTGTGCTGTTACTTGTTAGTGTCAGGCATTCACCACAGCCACCTCCATCTGCCACACCTCATGTTGCACCGCCCACTCGTTCATCATCACCCGAATTCTAATCACCTGCACCTGATCCTCATTGAGCCACACCCTATATAAGAGACACACTCACATTCCCCCTTTGTCTGGTCTACCGTTTACATGCTAACGCTATTCCTGGCTCCATTCTCTCTCCACGTGGATCTCTCCATTGCTCTCTGGTGTTTGGCATGGCTCGCTCTCTGGAACTCTCATCTACTCAACGTTTCAAGGACAGTCAGTTAAGAACTCATTCATACTGTTTCATTCCATTTGATGTACGTACAAATTTGTCAATAAATCTCTGGATTGGATTGCTACTCACCTCCAGTCTCCTCCGTGTATTTGTGTGTTTGTGACAGTTAGACTATAATTTAGCTTTTTTTGTCTTTATAATTTTAACTTTCCTCATTAGTCAAGTTCCTAGAATGTTAATAAGGTGATTAGTGCTTAGACCAGGGGTCACCAAACTTGATCCTGGAGGGCCAGTGTCCTGCAGAGTTTAGATCCAACTTGCCGCAACACACCTGCCTAGAAGTTTCTAATATACCCAGTAAACCTTGTTCCCCTTCAGGAACTCGAGCCGCGTCGAAACGCTATGGGAACGCCTTCAGCGTGACTGCGCTCTGAAACACGTGTGCAATCAGACCAATGGAAGAGCGAGACGTCATAGGCGGGTGACGTCACTGACCAGGAAGCATAAAAGCACGTGCGCCAGAACGAGCGTCAGCTTCTGTCTTTCAGCAGCGCTCTGTGTGTTTGTCTTGTTGTGCTCTTTTGGTTGCTAGTTTGCACCACTTTTATTTCGAGCACAATGTCTGATCAAAAGAGTTGAAAAGCAAAAGAAAAAAACTAAACATTCTAGCAAGCCAGGTTTTAGAGTGTGTGTTCCTCCCTGCTCTCGTTACATCACGAGCTGGGATACACACGCTCTATGTGTGGCTTGCTTGGGAGTGGAGCACGCAGCATCGGCTCTAGAGGGGGCCGACTGCCCACATTGCAAGCGTCTTTGAGGAGGGAGCCTTCACCAGCGTTCCTCGCGGGTCTGGTCCCACTTCCGCCGAGGCGGAGCGGCAGCTGCACTCGTGGGGTTCGCAACTGGAGACGGGTGACCCCCTATCTCCTGCCTCACCCAACAGATCCGCTGCCCGTCCACCGGGATCGGAAGCCCGCTCTGCAGTTTCTTCCCCCCGGGGGGACGGGCTCGACGCTTCTCATATCTTCCTCCGAGGAGGTTGATGTGGTGAGCGTCGACGAGGCGTCAGCGCCTCAGTTTCCCCAGTATGAGGAGCTGTTGGAGGTGGTGACTCGTGCGGTGGCCAAGCTTAACATCGATTGGCCCGCCGAACCACAGGTCGAACCGCAGAAAAGCAAATTGGACGAGAGATTTCTGCGGTCTCGGCCACCTCCAGCACGCCGGAGCCTTCCCTTTTTTCCCAATCTCCACACCGAGGTGTCAAGATCGTGGAATTCACCTTTCTCATCACGCTTGTTCATCCCTGCTTCCTATAACTACGGTTACGTGGTGGGGCTGGATGAGCATGGGTATAGAGTGATGCCCCGGGTGGAACAGACGCTTGCGAGCTATCTGTCCCCCAAGTCGGCATCGTCTCTGAAGGCTCCGGTCTTGCCCTCCAAGCCGCTGCGAGTCACCTCAGCGTTGGTGGGCAAGGGGTATACGGCTGCGGGTCAGGCTGGTGCGTGTCTGCACACCATGTCGGTGTTACAGGCGTACCAGGCTGATCTGCTTAAAGAGCTGGATGAGAGCGAAGAGATCAAAGATAGTGATATCTCTGAGCTCAGGAGGACCGCCGATTTGTCTCTCCGTGCCACTAAGGAGACCACCCGTGCTATTGGGCGGTCTATGGCAGACCTTGTGGCCGCGCATGAAATAGAAGAAGGGTCTTTCTCCTGGACGCACTGCTATCGCCTTCTGGTCTGTTCGGCGACGCCGTCAATTCCGTCGTCGAGAGATACCAGGAGGCTCGTAAGCAAGCGGCGGTGTTCCAGCGGTTCCTCCCTCGCCGCCTTCCAGCTCACAGGGTTGCTGGGCGGGAGCAGCCCTGGCCGTCTACCAGCTCCTCTTACAGGGAAACACAAAAACAGAGCGTGGCCACTTGCACTCCACCCCAACAAGAGCGAGTGGTCAAACGCTCTAGGTCGAGGGCTTCCCAAGCTAAGCCCGACCTGAGGGTCGTGCTTCAGTCGAAGAAGTCCTCGACGAAGCGGTCCTGACGGCTCAGGACCGCCGAGGGCAGCCCCATCCGGGGAGAGGTGGGGCGCACCGCATTATTCGGTGTCCGTCTCTTCCCTGTGCCCTCGGGAGGCCGTTCTGCCAACCCTGCCGGTGCTTCAGGGCACAGCGGTCTCCAGCGAGCATCCACCCCAGTTTTTTCCACCCAGCGATGTAGCGGAGCTGGGGAGCTCACCACCCCTGCGGGGGTCTCTGGGGCCGCTAGTTTAGGTGCTTCCTGCCAGGGAACCATTACAGGACACCGTTCTAGCGGCCCACACAACACCAGAGGCCAGTTTTGAGAGACTGGTTCCCTTAGTAGATCATTTGACAGCGTGGAAACTACTGCCCAATGTGTCTGCTTGGGTCCTGCACACTGTAGAGCGAGGCTATCGCATTCAGTTCGGTGCTTCGCCTCCGCCGTTCAACGGGGTCTCTCCCACTCTGGTGGGCCCCGAGCAGGGTCTGGTAATGGAACAGGAAGTAGCCACTCTTCTGAGGAAGGAGGCCATCGAGGTGGTCCCTCCTCACGACCGAGAGTCCGGGTTCTACAGCCGCTACTTCACTGTTCCAAAGAAGGATGGGGGCCTGCGTCCTATTTTAGATCTGCGTCTTCTGAACCGCTCATGCGACTGAAGTTCAAGATGCTCACCATCAAACAGGTCGTGTCTCAGATCAGGTCCGAGGACTGGTTTGTCACGATAGATCTAAAAGACGCATACTTCCACGTCTCCATCCTTCCCCAACACAGGAAGTTCCTGAGGTTTGCTTTCAGGGGCGAAGCTTACCAATATCGGGTTCTTCCGTTCGGCCTAGCACTCTCCCCCCGCACTTTCACGAAGTGTGTGGATGCAGCTCTGGCTCCTTTGCGACTCCAGGGCATCCGCATACTCAATTACATTGACGACTGGCTGATCCTGGCCCAGTCGGAGCAAGTGGCGACTCAGCATCGAGATGTTGTGCTCGCTCACATGAAAGAGCTGGGGTTGAGACTGAATGCCAAGAAAAGTGTGCTTTCTCCATTACAGAGGACCACTTATCTAGGCGTGGTGTGGGATTTGACCACGATGCAGGCACGTTTGTCTCCTGCTCGGATCGAGTCGATCCTCACTGCAGTCACGAGAGTGAAAGAGGGCGGGTCACTCACTGTCAGGCAGTTTCAATGACTGCTGGGTCTCATGGCAGCTGCGTCCAACGTGATACCTTTTGGCCTTCTGCACATGAGACCCCTACAGTGGTGGCTCAAGACCAGGGGGTTCTCCCCAAGGGGAAACCCACTCCGCATGATCAAGGTGACGCGGCGATGCCTACGTGCCTTGGACATGTGGAGGAGACCCTGGTTCTTGTCTCAGGGCCCGGTGCTGGGAGCTCCTTGTCGCCACGTAACGCTAGCGACGGATGCATCCCTCACCAGTTGGGGAGCGGTCATGAACGGCCACCCTGCCCACGGTCTGTGGAGTGGTCACCAACTCACGTGGCACATAAATTGCCTGGAGATGCTGGCCGTGTTTCTAGCTCTGAAACACTTCCTCCCAGACCTGAGAGACCGCCATGTGTTGGTCCGCACCGACAACACAGCGGTAGTCTCTTCCTATGAGTCCTCTGACCTCCCTCCTCCTTTTGGGGTCAAGGCTCATTCTACCCGGAGCATGGCTGCCTCCAAAGCTCTTCTTGCTGGAGTTCCCATGCAAGATATTTGTAACGCTGCGGGGTGGTCCACGCCCCTTACTTTTGTAAGATTTTATGACCTTGACTTGCGAGTCTCACCTGGTTCCTCTGTCCTTCGCCCTAGCACATTCTAGGCAGGGACTGGGGTCTGGCGGTGTGGGCATCTCGTTCCCATAGCATTCGACGCGGCTCGAGTTCCTGAAGGGGAACGTCTCAGGTTACGTATGTAACCCCGGTTCCCAGAGGGAACGAGACGCCGCGTCTCGTAGCCATCCTCCTGCGTCCCTGCGAGCGCTGCTTCTCTCCTGGAAGCTGACGCTCGTTCTGGGGCACGTGCTTTTATGCTTCCTGGTCAGTGACGTCACCCCCTATGAGGTCTCGCTCTTCCATTGGTCTGATTGCACACGTGTTTCAGAGCGCGGTCACGCTGAAGGCGTTCCCATAGCGTTTCGACACGGCATCTCGTTCCCTCGGGGAACCGAGGTTACATACGTAACCTGAGACGTTTCGCTGGTTCAGGTGTGTTTAATTAGTGTTGGAGCGAAACTGACAAGAAACTGGCCCTCCAGGACCGAGTCTGCCTCACGATCGCCACAGAAGTTCTCTAAATGGGGGATCTGCAAGACGGATAGGGCGCTTATTCACATAAAGCATTTAAGAATTTCAGGGTTTTTGTTTATATCTGTGGAAATTCTAATAGCAAGTTCTTCAGTCTGCTATAACCTTTACAAGTCAACCTGCCTGAGTTTTGCTATTATAGAATATGGTTAGATTATAGGGGGCTAAACTCTCCCACCAAACGCACAAAGGTTTTGGATATTCTACACAGAAAAAAGATGGATTAACATCTCTTCAAGAAACCCACCTAATTGCATGACGCACTCAAAGACTGCAAAACAGGCACTATATTATCACTGTGTCATCCAGGTGTAATTCTAAAAAGAAAGGGGTGATTAATTTTACCCGAACATAACTTTAAGTTTATGATTGAACATACCTCCTCTGATGATGACAGAGTTGCATACTGTTGTACTTCAATAGAAGGAAAGAGGTTTGCATTTGTTAATATTTATGCCCCAAATGCATATGATGCCACTTTTTCCAAACATACTAAAAACTTTATCTCTTAATGGCTACTCAATTATCGTAGGAGCAGACATGAATGCTGTGTTTGGCACAATTTTAGATTGTTCCAACCGGTCAGTTATAATAGCACAATCTCGGTCTTTGACAGCACTGAGATTGTTCACTATGGATTTAGATGTATGAACCACCTGTATTTGCATCTTGCAATTCAGTGAGAATTCATTTTCCAAGACTTTTTATTTCACAATTCTGACTTGTGAATTTAGATCTTGCAGTTTTTTTTTTCCTCAGAATTGCGCCATATAAACTAAAAATGGTGAGTTATAAAGTCCAGTTCCGAGGAGAAAAAAAGTAGTAAGTGTAGCCATTAATCCAGAATCTAACTTGCGGCCTCCTATTTAATGATGCTGAAAAAGCCTTTGATCGGCTGGAATGGGGCTATGTATGGTATACATTGAAAATTTAAAATTTTGGTGATCACTTTAATATCTGTATAGGCACAAGGCAGGGATGCCCAATTTTCTTCTCTCATGTTTAATTCATCAGTAGAACCCTTGGCACAGTTTATTTAATCCACGTAAATGTATCACTCCATCCAGCTCCACTCCATCAGTCCACTCTATCTCTCTATATGCAGATAATACTTTGTTTCAACATTCACTCCCTGACGCCCTTAAAGTCTTAGATGAATTTGACAAGTTTTTTGGAATTAAAATCAATCATTCTAAATCTACTTTGATGCCTCTTAATACAGGTGGTTTAAATTTCACTAATTAATAATAATAATAATATTCAGACATCAACACAAGTTAAATACTTAGGGATCGAGCTGAGACTTAGCTTATCCCTCATTTCAAAAGTTAATTGTACGTCAGTTTATAGTTCATTACCACCTGAATGTTGACAATAAAAATGAATATTTTGCCCCACATTAATTTTATTAGTGTTCTGCTTCCTCTCCCCCCACCAGCAAATTATTGGAAAATGTTAGATTCCTTACTGATAAAATATGTATGGAATGGAAATTGTCCCCGTATTACATGGTCTACACTTCAAAAAGAAAACAAAAACAAATGGGAAGGGGGATGGGGTTGCCCTAAGTTTAAATGGTACCATTGGTCCTTTATTCAGCTCTCACAGTCTTCATGGAATCAAATAGAAAAAGAATTTCGCCAATTCAATTTTCTGCCCTTTCTTACAGGACATGCTCATTATACAACAGTTCTCTTCTATCATACGATCACCAAATATTTAAGAAGATATAAACTTTATTTCCTTCTAAAACTATTTGGCATACTCATAGCCCTATCTGGTGCTATTAAAGTTTACTTTCTGCTGGACAAACTTTTGTACAGCCATCTCGGGCTATACAAGGTATCCTAGCGTTGAATGACAGAAAAGGAGAAAATTGAATCTTAGATTTCCAAGAAGTATTTGAAAGATTTCATATTTATCAAAATACTCTATTTCTGTATTTTAAACTAAGTGCAGCATTAAAAGCACATAAGGTACCTTGGGGTACAGATCTGTAGTAGTAAAATGGATTCACAATGTGCCAAGCAAAGGAGCAGTTTCTTATTTTTACTTTTGTTTTTCAAATCATAAAGCAGATAAAAAAAAAAAAAAAAAAAAAAAGTTCTGGTTAGCTGTTTTGACTTCTGCAAAGACACTTTTAGTTCACCAATGGAAATTTCCTCATTTACCTTTCCATTAGACATTAGTTACTGGACAGCATTCCTTCTGGGAGATACTAGATCTAGAACTGTCATCAGCACAGACCAGTCATGCAAAACCAGTCACTTTGTCTATATGGAAGAACTGGGTATGTTTTGTTATTTATTATTATTATTATTATTATTATTATTAGCATAAGTGGTCTGTGCCAACCCCCCGGAGGACCTCAGATGATGCCAACCCAGAAACAATATACAGCACTACCAAATTTTGATTTTGATTGCAACATATAATTCTTTAGTGTTAATAGTGTTTATTGTCTGTTTGATTACGTCATTAACTGATTTTTATCGTACATCTCTGTCATATGTACGTCATCTTGACATAGTCACTACGAAATATATTGTAAAAGCTTTAATTTTCTGTAAAGCTGCTTTGCAACGATTTGTATCGTGAAAAGTGCTATACAAATAAACTTGAATTAAATTGAATATTATTATTATTATTTTTTTTAATTTACAGGTATTTTACCTATTTTCAAACTCCTGGTGTGCTGTGGGTTGGGGGGAGGTGATGGATAGTTATTGGATACATGTTCTTGTTTAACTGTATTATATATGCTATTTTGAAAATAAAAAACTTAAAATACAAAAAGAAAAGTCTGGGGAAAACTCAAACAGATTGCATGGCTTGATAATATGCAACACTTTATTGTTTTGTTTTCAACAA
This sequence comes from Labeo rohita, assembly GCF_022985175.1. Classification (NCBI taxonomy): domain Eukaryota; kingdom Metazoa; phylum Chordata; class Actinopteri; order Cypriniformes; family Cyprinidae; genus Labeo; species Labeo rohita. The sequence goes on along the minus strand of NW_026129413.1, from coordinate 35,004 downwards.
AACCTCATGAACTCCAAGTAAACGAAACTCAGTTAAAGCAGTGATTTCAATTTCTGCTTACCTGGATTATGCATCATCTTGGATTTGTTTTTCCACCCTTTTTCCTTTTTGTTTCGTCTTATCGCAACCAGCTCATTATGCCATAATGAAAGGCACAGTTTATCAAACAATAAAAATTCTGTCATTCATGTCATTCCAAACTCTCACATTATGCATTTAACAAAAAGCCAATAGAGACCAATGTGTTCTAAACAAGAAATAAATGCATACAGGTTTGGAAACACAATATTCTATTAGGTATTTCATTATTTTTGCATTTAAGATGCAACAAATGTTCAAAAATCAATATAATATACACTGTTACAGCATTCTACAATATGAGTTTGACTCTTCTATATGTTTAATTATTTTAATCAAGAACAAAACACCCTATTATCGCTTGCTTTCAACGGCATTGTGTCAAAAGCATGCATGTTTGGGGAGGAATGCATTGTTGTATAAGTAGGTTTGTCCAGTTTAGTTAAAGATGGAATGGATAAACTACGCACCACCACTATATGCGGTTTGTGTCATGTGACTGAAAACAGAGCTAATAAAAACGTGAACTTTGAGGACAGCAGTTATTTGCTTTTATCACAGGACTTACAACTTCACCTGAGTGTAAGAAATTGCACTCGGGTGCAAAATGGATTGGGTGAGTTTGACTGATTTAAGTATTATTATAGTCATACTTTCTGATTCGTACTCCTAACCATCAAGAGGTCTTTATTCTTAATTGAGATTATTTTGTATATTATGTATATTTTGTAATAATCATTTGTGATTTTATTGAGCATTCTTAACTTATTTTTAACACTGAACTAAAATGAGCTGAATAATGACCACTGTCTTCTGTAGAACTGCTTTAGGGCTGGAATTTAAGTCATGTCTTAAGTTTCCTGCTTATTTCAATAAAGCTGCATTGAAACAATTGTATGAAGCACTATACAAATAAATGTATTATGTAAGGGTTAAACAAAAGCAGATCTTATACTACAAGCACATTGTAATAAATGGCAGACACGTCAACATCAAAAATAAGTGAAGTAAAAACATTTTAAAATTGTTTAAAGGGCACCTATTATGCAAAATCCATTTATAGAAGGTGTTTGGACATTGGAAGGTGTTGGAATTGTGTGTACACAGCCATCTTAGAATGATAAAAAATACATTGTCTATTTTTTTATTTTTTTATTTTTTTATTCTTCATAAAATCAAACTAGGCTCAAAAAGCAAGCACTTTAGAGCCTGTCCGCAAAATGACGTCGTATTTCGGTAGCCCCGCCTTCCGCTGTTGACTAACAGGCGCGTATTACCATATCCTCAGCCATTTTGTCTGCGTGCGAGGGGTGGGATAAAAAAATATATATATATAAAAATAAAACTTTTCTATAAACTGAACAAAATTTAATTTCTGCCATGTAAACGCGTTAAGCAGATTACTTGACGTCTGGGTCAAATAGTGTGTCCCGCCATAGTGAGGGGCATTCCTGGGTCGTGCCCCCCCATCCACCATCCATCCTCTCCTCTCCTTGCTAAACGTGATATATGTTGAGAGCAAAAGTGAAACTGCACGCATAAGAAAGCGATTGCGCGCTTTCGCGATCACTAACAATTGCACGCGATCACAGATTGCATGCTTTGATTAAGTGTTCAGCAACTCTTGGTAAGAAATCGTGTATTTGTTCATTTAAATGCGTGTCCTCTCACGCTCGCTCATGTTGCTTCTTCTCTCTGTTTATTGCCATACGCAAAAACGGAGACTTTTCAACTCGTTATAATAGACGAGCTGTATTGCCAGAAAGTTAAAAAAAAAAGTGAAAATATTTTAAAAGTTTTAAAAGTTTGAGATTTTCAGTCTGAAATAGAGTGAAGCTTAAAGTAGTTTTACAGATTAAAGCTTAAATATTTTAAAGGAATACAGTGTCAGATAGAAGAAGTTAGCATGTTGCTAACATGTTGTAAGCATGATTAGCATGTCACTACCATGTTATTAGCATGTTTCTAACAAGTTTAACATGATTAGCATGTTTCTAGTATGATTACCAAGTTACTAGCACGTCGCTAACATGTTCCTAACATGATTAGCTTGTTACTATCGTTTTGTTAACATTATTAGCATGATTAGCATGTTGTTACCATGTTCTAGCATGATTAACATGTTGCTAACGTGCTACGTGACTAGCATGCTGTTAACATGTTTCTAATATGATCAGCATGTTATTAGCGTGTTGCTAGCATGATTGGCAAGTTACTAGCATGCTGTTAACATGTTTCTAACATGATTGGCATGTTAATCGCATGTTTTTAGCATGATTAGCATATTGACAGCATATTGTTATCATGATTTACATGATTATCATGTTTCTAGCTTGAATTAGTACATTGATAGCATGTCTTAAGCTAGTTGCTAAGCTTGATAGACAGCTGTTTTGACAGTTGGAGTTTGAAAGGGGTCATCAGATGCTAAGTTGACTTTTACATGTTGTTTGAACATTAATGTGTGTTGGCAGTGTATGTACAAATCTACCCTATAATGATAAAAATCCATGCAGTGGCGTCACACCCACAGAGGCAGCTCCCACGATAGTTGATTGACATGAGCATTTTACCTCAGATCAGATGTCACAGTCCAACCTCTCTGTTTGGATGCCAGAGCAGGGATGTAAGTTAGACAAGAATATCTCAGATTGAGCGATTGAAGTGTTGTGTTGCTGGATGTAATAATGAAGATGCAGTAGATTACGTTTGTTTGTGAAGGGAATGCACCTCCCGATCTACATATATCCGTCTATGTTTTCGCAAATCATTTGTGATTCAGCTTCACTTACAGCAGAAGTGAGCATAAGGGTTTTTTTTATAAATCTTTGCGATCGCCTTTCCTTATAATGTGCTAGTTAACAAGTTTAGCGGCTAAGCGTGGCTAAATGCAGCTAAAGTAAACAGGCTCGTCAGTCCACAGAGAGAAGAGAGGGGCGGGGCGAGCAGAGCTCATTTGCATTTAAAGCAGCCTCGACCAGAATGAGATGATTTTTGCAGAGCTGATTTTGACAAGGTAAAAAGGGTGTTGTTTTACAGAACCATTGATAATTTTTAATCAAAGTATATTACAGACTTTTCATTAAGATCTTGAAGAATCATGTCAACTTGTGGAAAATGGGCATCCGATGACCCCTTTGAAAAGTCCTGGTTCATTTGAACATTCTGTCAATGTAAATATACGTCATTTTTAGGTCTGATCAGTTAGAAAAGATAGAGCACACTCGGTCAGATCAGTCTGAAGATCTGGGCTGAGCTGTTTAATGGCATTTTTTATGACTGAAGGCGAGTATCACCGATACCAATACTGCCATTTATGTCTCTAGGAAATTTTCAGTTTCCTAATATTTAGCCATTGACTATAGCCATTCAACATTACAGTATAACTGAAGGCTATCTTATTAGATTTTAAAAGACTTTATTAGACTTTAAAACATAACTTCAAATTTAAGTGAATTTAAAACAATCTTCACCTTTAATAAATGTCATATTTACCTGTGCCCTTCAGCAAGTAGGAAATATACTGAAATGGAATAAAGTTATTAAACACTAAATTCAAAATTAAATATAGATGAATCTCTAAAGCTACAAAAGTTACTGATGTCCTCTTTTTTTCTTTTACTTTGTTCTTTGATGAACAGACATCACAGCAGCTGGGTTATTAGCTTATTTTGGCTGCTTTAAGATTGTTGGCAATTTAAGATTATTACTTTAAGAGCTGCCACTGCTGTTCATGACGCGGATCAGACACGCATCAAATTTTTTTCAAAATTGTTTACATATTCTGACTCTAAAGTCTCTACTAATTAGCTGATGAGTTGAATCGGGTGTTTTAGATGAGGGAGACTCCAGCTTCCAGGACAGTTTTGAAAAACACTGCATTTCAAAGACTTGTTCTTAAATGTGACTCATAAAACAAATACATGCATGCACAGTTTTAAGGCAGCTTTAATTGCCTTTTTTTGGTAATTTCATGACATCACTGGTGACATAACTATGGCATTGCATGCTCGTAGTTTCATTTGCACTTTAATATGAAATGATAAACAGTGGGCACCACCGAATTTGTGCATGTAAGTGAAAAGCATGTGCTACGAGCACAGTATAATGACTGACAGGACCGGAAAACTCGTTTTTATTGACACATGGCATGAGCACAGTTCACTGTTGTTCTGTTGAAGCTCCCTCATCAGTGTGCCTGGCACGGAGGCAAAGTTGGAGTGTGTGTCCAAGTCTCCTATTTGATGTTGATGTTGTCTAAATAAACAATTTATTTGACAGAAGACAGACGCAGCAGTTGTGAGCCAACCCTAGCTTTAATGCATTAAACTGAAATGAAATTAATCACATGCATTAATGTGCTAATTTTGACAGCACTGGTTTTTAAATAAATGAATTCTTGATGAGCATAAGATAAGTTAAATAACTTTTTTATCTTACTGATCTTAAACTTTGAATGGTAGTGTAACTCTTTCCTTGTGTTTTATTCATCATTACTTTCATCTTTATTAATATGGACTGTGCAAAAATGACAAATCGTCTTTGCACAGGGAAAAAATATTAATAAACTACAAAATAATAAATAAACAAAGAATTTTTTTTACCAACTTCACTGACATGACAAAACTGGTGCCATTCCTTACATATTTGCTAATGTATGTATTATATGTTTATAGGTGATCTATTTGACAGCTAACAAGATGAGCAGAAAAACACTGATAATTGCAGTGTTAAGTTTAGGTCTGTAAGTTACTGACCATCCAAACTCTTTATTTCTCGTATTACTTATTTACATGTGACAATTGCTCTAAAATTGCTCTGTATTTTAATTTTTTAACAGTGTTTTGTAGCGCATCATCAGATTTAGACCTTTGCTCACGACTGAGACAACAGCAGATAAAATATTGCTCATCAACAACTGCAACTCTGTTTACAACCACTGCCAAGCTAACAACTGCAACAACTGAATCTACAACTGTTACAGCAAACTCAGCTACAACTACAACTCATCTTACAACTACAAGCCCTCGTACAGAAACAGCAACACCATTTACATCTACAGCTGCACCAACAACAGCAACAACAACAGCAACAACCATAACTGCTTTACCATCTACAACTGAACAATCAACTACATCTGAACAAAGCACCACAACGCAGACAGCAGCAACATCCCTACCTACAACAAGTACAGCTCAATCTACAACTGTGGTTACAACAAACTCACCTTCAACAGCAACTCAGCTTACAACATCAGCTCCTCCTACAGAAACAACAACACAACTTACATCTACAACTGAACCAACAACCACAACATCTTCAACATCCACAGCTGAACAATCGACTACATCCGAACAAAGTACCACAACGCAGAAAACAACAACATCCCTACCTACAACTACAGCCTCTCCTACAGAAACAACAACACAATTTACATCTACAACTGAATCAACAACAACAACAACAGCAACAACCATAACTGCTTTACCATCTACAACTGAACAATCAACTACATCTGAACAAAGCACCACAACGCAGACAGCAACAACATCCCTACTGACAACTACAGCCTCTCCTACAGAAACAACAACACAATTTACATCTAGAGCTGAACCAACAACAACAACAACAACCACAACAACAACTGTTTTAACATCTACAAATGAACCAACAACTACAACTGTTTTAACATCTACAACGGAACAATCAACTACATCCGAACAAAGTACAACACAAACAGCAACAACATCCCTACCTACAACTACAGCCTCTTCTACAGAAACAACAACACAATTTACATCTACAACTGAACCAACAACAACAGCAACAACAGTTTTAACATCTACAACTGAACCAACAACCACAACTGCTTCAACATCTACAGCTGAACAATCGACTACATCCGAACAAAGTACAACACAAACAGCAACAACATCCCTACCTACAACTACAGCCTCTCCTACAGAAACAACAACACAATTTACATTTTCAGCTGAACCAACAACAACAGTTTTAACATCTACAACTGAACCAACAACCACAACTGCTTCAACATCTACAGCTGAACAATCGACTACATCCGAACAAAGTACAACACAAACAGCAACAACATCCCTACCTACAACTACAGCCTCTCCTACAGAAACAACAACACAATTTACATCTAGAGCTGAACCAACAACAACAACAACCACAACAACAACTGTTTTAACATCTACAAATGAACCAACAACTACAACTGTTTTAACATCTACAGCTGAACAATCGACTACATCCGAACAAAGTACAACACAAACAGCAACAACATCCCTACCGACAACTACAGCCTCTCCTACAGAAACAACAACACAATTTACATCTAGAGCTGAACCAACAACAACAACAACAACCACAACAACAACTGTTTTAACATCTACAAATGAACCAACAACTACAACTGTTTTAACATCTACAGCTGAACAATCGACTACATCCGAACAAAGTACAACACAAACAGCAACAACATCCCTACCTACAACTACAGCCTCTCCTACAGAAACAACAACACAGTTTACATCTACAGATGAACCAACAACAACAACAACCACAACAACTGTTTTAACATCTACAAATGAACCAACAACTACAACTGTTTTAACATCTACAGCTGAACAATCAACTACATCCGAACAAAGTACAACACATACAGCAACAACATCCCTACATACAACTACAGCCTCTCCTACAGAAACAACAACACAATTTACATCTAGATCTGAACCAACAACAACAACAACAACTGTTTTAACATCTACAACTGAATCAACAACAACTGCTTCAACATCTACAACTGAAAAATCGACTACATCCGAACAAAGTACAACACAAACAGCAACAACATCCCTACCTACAACTACAGCCTCTCCTACAGAAACAACAACACAATTTACATCTAGAGCTGAACCAACAACAACAACCACAACAACAACTGTTTTAACATCTACAAATGAACCAACAACTACAACTGTTTTAACATCTACAGCTGAACAATCAACTACATCCGAACAAAGTACAACACAAACAGCAACAACATCCCTACCTACAACTACAGCCTCTCCTACAGAAACAACAACACAATTTACATCTAGAGCTGAACCAACAACAACAACAACAACCACAACAACAACTGTTTTAACATCTACAAATGAACCAACAACTACAACTGTTTTAACATCTACAGCTGAACAATCGACTACATCCGAACAAAGTACAACACAAACAGCAACAACATCCCTACCTACAACTACAGCCTCTCCTACAGAAACAACAACACAGTTTACATCTACAGAAACCAACAACAACAACAACCACAACAACTTTTTAACATCTACAAATGAACCAACAACTACAACTGTTTTAACATCTACAGCTGAACAATCAACTACATCCGAACAAAGTACAACACACAAACAGCAACAACATCCCTACCTACAACTACAGCCTCTCCTACAGAAACAACAACACAATTTACATCTACATCTGAACCAACAACAACAACAACAACTGTTTTAACTCTCAACTGAATCTACACAACAACTGCTTCAACATCTACAACTGAACAATCACTCATCCGAACAAAGTACAACACAAACAGCAACAACATCCCTACCTACAACTACAGCCTCTCCTACAGAAACAACAACACAATTTACATCTACAACTGAACCAACAACTGCTTCAACATCTACAACTGAACAATCAACTACATCCAAACAAAGTACAAAAGTACAACAAAACAGCAACAACATCCCTACCTACAACTACAGCCTCTCCTACAGAACAACACAATTTACATCTTCACAACAACAACACAGCAACAACAACAGTACATCTACAACTGAATCAACAACTGCTTCAACATCTACAACTGAACAATCAACTACATCCGAACAAAGTACAACACAAACAGCAACAACATCCCTACCTACAACTACAGCCTCTCCTACAGAAACAACAACACAATTTACATCTACAGAAACAACAACACAATTTACATCTACAACTGAATCAACAACAACTGCTTCAACATCTACAACTGAACAATCAACTACATCCGAACAAAGTACAACACAAACAGCAACAACATCCCTACCTACAACTACAGCCTCTCCTACAGAAACAACAACACAATTTACATCTACAACTGAACCAACAACTGCTTCAACATCTACAACTGAACAATCAACTACATCCGAACAAAGTACAACACAAACAGCAACAACATCCCTACCTACAACTACAGCCTCTCCTACAGAAACAACAACACAATTTACATCTACAACTGAATCAACAACTGCTTCAACATCTACAACTGAACAATCAACTACATCCGAACAAAGTACAACGCAAACAGCAACAACATCCCTACCTACAACTACAGCCTCTCCTACAGAAACAACAACACAATTTACATCTACAGCTGAACCAACAACTGCTTCAACATCTACAACTGAACAATCAACTACATCCAAACAAAGTACAACGCAAACAGCAACAACATCCCTACCTACAACTACAGCCTCTCCTACAGAAACAACAACACAATTTACATCTACAACTGAATCAACAACTGCTTCAACATCTACAACTGAACAATCAACTACATCCGAACAAAGTACAACGCAAACAGCAACAACATCCCTACCTACAACTACAGCCTCTCCTACAGAAACAACAACACAATTTACATCTACAACTGCTTCAACAACAACTGCTTCAACATCTACAACTGAACAATCAACTACATCCGAACAAAGTACAACGCAAACAGCAACAACATCCCTACCTACAACTACAGCCTCTCCTACAGAAACAACAACACAATTTACATCTACAACTGCACCGATAACAACAACAACAACAACAACTGCTTCAACATCTACAACTAAACAATCAACTACAACTGAACAAAGCACCACAATGCAGACAGTAACAACATCCTTATCTACAACAAGTCCAACTCAATCTACAACTGTGGTTACAACAAACTCACCTACAACTGCAACTCAGCTTACAACTACAACTAAACCAAAAGCCACAACTGCTTCAACATCTACAACAGAACAAACAACTACATCTGAACAAAGCACAACAATGCAGACAGTAACAACATCCCTGCCTACAACAAGTACAGCTCAATCTACAACTGTGGTTACAACAAATTCACCTTCAACAGCAACTCAGCTTACAACACCAGCTCCTCCTACAGAAACAACAACACAATTTACATCTACAGCTGCACCAACAACAGCAATAACCATAACTGCTTTACCACCTACAACTGAACAATCAACTACATCTGAACAAAGCACCACAACACAGACAGCAACAACATCTCTACCTACAACAAGAACAGCTCAATCTACAACTGTGGTTACAACAAACTCACCTTCAACAGCAACTCAGCTTACAACATCAGCTCCTCCTACAGAAACAACAACACAACTTACATCTACAACTGAACCAACAACCACAACTGTTTTAACATCTACAACTAAACCAACAACCACAACTTTTTTAACATCTACAACTGAACCAACAACCACAACTGCTTCAACATCTACAACAGAACAAACAACTACATCTGAACAAAGCACAACAACACAGACAGCAACAACATCCCTACCTACAACAAGTACATCTCAATCTACAACCGTGGTTACAACAAATTCACCCTCAACTACAGCCCCTCCTACAGAAACAACAAAAACACAACTTCCATCTACGGCTAAACCAACAACCACAACTGTTTTAACATCTACAACTAAAAAATCCACTACATCTAAACAAAGCACTACAAAGCAGACAGCAACAACATCCCTACCTACAAGTACAGCTCAGTCTTCAACGACGAGCGATATCTGCTTTCAATTGTCACAACAGCTGGATAAATTCTGCTCAGCAACAACTACAACTCTGTTTACAACTACTGCCAAACTGACACAAACATCTGAATCAACAAACTCACTGACAACAACTGAATCTACCACTGTTACAGCAAACTCAGCTACAACTGAAACTCTTCCTACAGAATCAACAACACAACTTACAATTGAACCAACAACCACAACCAAACAATCAACTCAATCTGAACAAAGCATCACAACACAAACAGCAACAACACTTCTACCTACAACAAGTGCAGCTCAATCTACAATTGTGGTTACAACAAACTCACCTACAACTGCAACTCTGCTTACAACTACAGCCCCTCCTACAGAAACAACAACACAACTTGCATCTGCAACTGAAACAACAACCACAACTGAACAATCAACTATATCTGAACAAAGCATCACAACACAAACAGCAACAACACTTCTACCTACAACAAGTGCAGCTCAGTCTACAATTGTGGTTACAACAAACTCACCTACAACTGCAACTCTGCTTACAACTACAGCCCCTCCTACAGAAACAACAACACAACTTGCATCTGCAACTGAAACAACAACCACAACTGAACAGTCAACTATGTCTGAACAAAGCATCACGACGCAGACAGCAACAACATTCCTATCTACAACAAGTACACCTCAATCTACAGTTGTGGTTACAACAAACTCACCTACAACTGCAACTTTGCTTACAACTACAGCCCCTACTACAGAAACAACAACACAACTTGCATCTACAGCTGAGCCAACAATTACAATCACAGCTCAATCAACAACAACCCCAGACACAACCGAGACGATTTTTGTTAGTTTTTCCAGCAGTGAAGATTTTGTGACTGATCTGTCAAATCCAGCTTCAGATGCATATAAAAACAGAGAAAAGAAAGTCAAAGATACGGTAAGTTGCATGGCAAATATTTAAGGCATGCAGTTCACATTGCAAGTTAAATAGTAAACTCTTTGCATTTGAATGCATTCAGTAATTCATTTTGCACCCTAATGTAGATATTAGTGCAAACTAATAGACAGTAATGTACATTATTTTTTTTTACTCCAGTGCAAATAGCATTCTATTTTATTTGTGCCCTGGTGTAAATATTAATATACTGCTATTTTAACAATTAGTCCAAATTTTATTGTTAATTTTTACTGTTAAATGTTAAAGAATGACATTAATACAGAATAATATTAATACATGCTGAAGAACGTTCAAAGCATTGCCGATATATAATCGCATTTTCTTTTTGTCAGTCCTTCTCAGGAGCAGTTCTGAATTTAAAATAAATAAATAGATGAAATATTAATAATGTCCGTGCGGCATTGTCAGCCGATCATCTGAGCATAATTGGGTGAAGACAGGAAAAGACCTGTGAAAAAAAAAAAAATTACAGACCCTCAATATAGTGGACCAGTATGATAATAAATGTGGCTATAATATTTGCCAGGTTAAGTCAAACAAATAAAAAAAAAAAAAAGAAGGTGAAACTGGGTGCAAAAAGCATTTAAACACTTTAGTAAGTTAAGGTATACAATTGAACAAGAGAAAAGGATAAGACCTTTACAGTAAATGTTATCATGGACTAAAATTTGAAAACAGTTGGAACAGTAACTTCAAATCATGTGAAAAATGAATGACTATCAATTCTCTTTCATGTTATAGATTTTTTTAGTCTGTGGTTAATTCATAATCAATAACTAAATATTGAACCCGACATTGTCAACCTGTTTTCAACAGTTGACACCATTCTTTACAAATGCCTTCACCTCCTTTAAAGGACTGGCAGTTATTCGGTTCCGGTGAGTATTTCTTCCCTTTAAATATGAATACATTTCATTTTCGCAAAACAAAAGTCTTTGGTTTAGAGGAAAATCTAGACAGATATATATATATGAAAACTACAGCAAACCAAAAATAGCTGTAAAACACATCTTCCAAACGTGCTATAAGTGGTTTCAGTATTGAGCCTTACATTTAAAAAAATGGCAATGCCTCTTTCTCCTCTCTGTCCCTTCTGTAGTCAGGGGTCAATCATCACTGAAATGAATGTGACATTTGGAACCTTACCCACAAATGAAAAAATAAAAGAAACTATTATGCAAGCTAACGCCACTCTTAATATCACCAGTGTAAGAGGTAAGTCAAACCAGAAACATCATCAATGCAATGTCATTCAAAATTATTTAGAATGCTTTCTGTATTACTCTGTAAGTTAATAAACTATTGCTGCTGCACTGCTGCTCTTAGTCATTTTCTAAACTGTTATTTGTATTTTTCCCCAATCTACAATACATCCAAACTCATATAACAGTAACGGATCCCTTACCCATAACTACCAATGCCACTACACCCACGCCAACCACAACTACAACCGCACCTAACACAACTACAACCGCCAATCCTAATACAACAACAACAGTCAATCCTTATACAACAACAACCAATCCTAACACAACAACATCCGCCAATCCTAATACAACAACAACAGTCAATCCTTATACAACAACAACCAATCCTAACACAACAACATCCGCCAATCCTAATACAACAACAACAGTCAATCCTTATACAACAACAACCAATCCTAACACAACAACATCCGCCAATCCTAATACAACAACAACAGCCAATCCTTATACAACAACAACCAATCCTAACACAACAACATCCGCCAATCCTAATACAACAACAACAGCCAATCCTAATACAACAACAACAGTCAATCCTTATACAACAACAACCAATCCTAACACAACTACAACCGCCAATCCTAATACAACAACAACAGTCAATCCTTATACAACAACAACCAATCCTAACACAACAACATCCGCCAATCCTAATACAACAACAACAGTCAATCCTTATACAACAACAACCAATCCTAACACAACAACATCCGCCAATCCTAATACAACAACAACAGCCAATCCTAATACAACAACAACAACCAATCCTAACACAACAACAACAGCCAATCCTTATACAACAACAACAGCCAATCCTAATACAACAACAACAACCAATCCTAACACAACAACAACAGCCAATCCTTATATAACAACAACAGCCAATCCTAATACAACAACAACAACCAATCCTAACACAACAACAACAGCCAATCCTTATACAACAACAACAGCCAATCCTAATACAACAACAACAACCAATCCTAACACAACAACAACAGCCAATCCTTATATAACAACAACAGCCAATCCTAATACAACAACAACAACCAATCCTAACACAACAACAACAGCCAATCCTTATACAACAACAACAGCCAATCCTAATACAACAACAACAACAACCAATCCTAACACAACAACAACAACAACAACCAATCCTAACACAACAACAACCAATCCTTATACAACAACAGCCAATCCTAACACAACAACAACAACAACAACAACAACAACAACAACAACCAATCCTAACACAACAACAACAACAACAACAACAACAACCTCAACCTCAACCTCAACCTCAACAACAACAACACCAACCACAACAACAACAGAAGCAACCACAACAACAGCACCAGCACGTCCTCCTCTATCTATATCCATACAGATTGTTATTATAGAGATATATGTTCCAGCACTGGCAGACAACAAATCTCCAGAATTTAAAAACCTAGCCACAAAAGTAGAGAGCATGGTACGTTTCAAACTGCATAACAATACATTGATATAACAATACAGTTTAAGTAATGTTCAAATTTTTCTTTAGCTTTAAATAAAAGTAAAATTCTAATATATAAACTTAGTTTGTACTTGCCTGCAAGTTAAAATGTAACTTTTTTGTACTTTTTTTAATTGTGTAGTTTAAAGGGGTCATCGGATGCCCATTTTCCACAAGTTGATATGATTCTTTAGGGTCTTAATGAAAAGTCTATAATATACTTTGGTTAAAAATTCTCAATAGTTGTGTAAAACAACACCCTTTTTACCTTGCCAAAATCAGCTCTGCAAAAATCATCTCATTCTGGTCGAGGCTGCTTTAAATGCATATGAGCTCTGCTCACTCCGCCCCTCTCTTCTCTCTGTGGAGTGACGAGCCTGTTTACCTTATCCGCATTTAGCCGTGTTTAGCCGCTAAACTTGCTAACTAGCACATTATTAGGAAAGGAGATCGCAAAGATTCATTAAAAAAAAACCTTATACTCACTTCTGCTGTAAGTGAAGCTGGATCATGAATGATTCACGCGAATATAGACAGATATATGTAGATTAATTAAAAACCACCGCATGGATTTTTATCATTACAGGGTAGATTTGTACATACACTGCCAACACACATTGATGTTCAAACAACATGTAAATGTCAACTTAGCATCCGATGACCCCTTTAAAAAAAAAAAAAAAAAAAACATGATCTACTTCCATAAAATGTAATTGTTTCGTGAAATATTAGGAAAGATTCCTAAAACTTACTGTTTTCACAGTTTGATGAAGTCTATAAAAAGAAGTTTGGGTCTCGTTTCATCAAGACTATTGTGATTGCATTCATGTAAGTAAACACTCCATCATGCTTTCAGTATCCGACAGTTTGTGTAATTTTTCATGATGTAAAAACTTAGTTTTATGCATTTGACAATACTCACTACTGTCAATGGCACAAAATATGGAAAGATTTTCTCTCCTTTATAAAATGTAGCAGTTTTCAGTTATAGATTAAGTTACATTTTGACATTTGCATGATGCAGTTTTTTTTGATGTATTTTCTCCCATCTCTGCATCACAATCCATCATATATATGGATGCTTTTTTTTTTTTTTTTTTTTTTCCAGAGCTGTTGCCAGATCCCGGGCAGAATCAAACGTACAGGCGGAGGTTGAGCTGGTGTTTAGTGAGGAGTCCACTGAACCGATCCCCAGCAACTCTGACATTGTGGAGACTCTAAAAGAAGCAGTTGCTAATTCAACTGCAGGATTCAACCTCACGCTTGATCCAACCTCTATTACCGTCATTAGTAAGTTAATTTAGATGTGCTCAATTTCTAGGATTTAACTATGTTAACTTAGCTAGTAATGTTCTGTGCAATCTCCGCTACGCTTTCTTTAAAAATCAATTCCTTTTTTTTTGTAGAATCAGTGAAGACAATTCCACTGACAATCCTCACCAATGGAACTTTTGTGGCTGCTCTTTCCAATAAAAGTTCTTCTGAATTCCAGAGCAGAGCTTCGATGATCAAAACAGGGGTGAGTGTGACATGTCTGCTTACAAATTTTGGGTGACTTGCTTTTACAAAAGAATACCCATTTTGTCAAACACCACTTGTTTTGCAGCTTGAACCCTTTTTCCTGGCCGATTACCCTGCATCATTTAGCACAGTATCCATAACAAGCTTCAGGTATGAATATGCTGGTGCATTCTTCAAATATAGCTTTTGATTCAACATATAATACTCAGTTTTAATTCACGAATCTCGATTCCACACTCTCTCTCCAGTGATGCCAATGTAAAATTAAGGAGTGTGCCCACGATCCGAAACTCCATGGACCTTGTATTCGGAGCGAATGCTGTTCTACCCAATAGCACCCAGATAGTGAACACTGTAGTTCGAGCAGCCAGAACCAACACGTTGCCCTTCCAGATCTTCACTTCTTCAATTGTAATAAATGGAACAGGTGAGTGATACACTTAAATCCTGAACTGCAGTGAAATATTTTGCACTCAGATGAGAATTTTTTTTTGTACTTTGTTTAGTGGAGCTGTACAGGGTTTCTGTAGGTTTTATGAAGCTAAATGTAAGACTTTTTAAGATCTACAGAAAAACTGTTTCAACCCCAATTCCAGAAAAGTTTTGTGAAATGCCATTAATTCAAGAATATGCTATCTGTTCATTCTCTTTAACCATGTTTTAAGTGACTAAAGTACAACTGGCCAACTTTTAATATTATTTTTTAAATATAAACAAGTTTTGATTATGGTGGCTGCAACACACTCCAAAAAGTTGAGACAGAAACAAAATAAAAATGAAAAGGTTATAGAATATCCAAATTACACTGTATTGTAACAGTTCACAGTAAGCAGGTGAAATGGAAATAGGTGAGGATATCATTTTTGGGTATAAAGGAGCATTTCAGTCTTTGCAAGCGAAGCTGGATCATGGCTCATCACTTAGTGCCAAATTTCATGACAAAAGTGTCAAACAAATCAAAAATCACATTTCTCAATAGAAAATCACAAAGAATATGTGTCTTTCACCAACTACCAGACATAATATTGTGAAAAGATTCAGGGAATCCAGAGAAATGCCAGTCAGGGCAAGGCGAGACACCTCAGGTGAATGTGGATGACCTTTGAGCCCATAAGAAACGGTCGTGCTGCGCTATTACATGTAGCCACAGGTATTCAGAAAAGCCGCTGTAACTTAAAACATTCTGCAGCTGCGTTAATAAATGCAACTTGAATTTCTGTTACTCTAGCAGAAAGCTGTACATCAATTCTATGCAGTGATGCCATAGGGTTCTCTGGGCCAGAGCTCATCTCAGATAGTCAAAAAGACGATGGTAATGTGTGCTGTGGTCAGACGAGTCCAAGTTTTAGCTTGTTTCTGGTAAAAATGGACGTTGAGTTCTCAGTACCAAAGACCAAAGGGATCATCCCGACATTCATCAGTAACAGATGCAAACGCAGAATGAGGGTCTTAGAATGAGGGTGCAGCAGATGCAAACCACTCCATTGAAATGGAGGCATGTATTGGGATTGTATAGACACGTATACTGCCATCAAGATGACGGACGTCTTTCATGGGAAGTCCATGGTTATTAGATCAAGACAATGCCAGGTTTCATTCTACATGTGTTACAACAGTGTGGTTTCGTAGACGCAGACTGAATGTGCTAGACTGGCCTTCCTGCATTCCGGATCAGTCTCCTTTTGAAAATGTATGACCAGTCATGAAAAGGAGAATCAGACAATGACGATCATAGACTGCTGAGCATTTTAAGTTTTTTATCAAGCCAGATTGGACAACAATTTTGCTTGCAAAACTTAAAGTATTAGTATCCTCCTTTCCCAAACAATTATACACTGTAATTAAGAGGAAAGTTGATGTGGCACAAGGTTAAACATGCCTCTGTCCCAACATTTTTGGAGTGTGTTGCAGCCATAAAAAAAAAAAAAAAAATCTGTTTATAGTGAAAACACTGGAAATTTTTTCTTTGTACTTAGAAAGAATGCACAGATAACACGTTCTTGACTTTATGGCATTTCACAAAATGTCCCAACTTTTCTGAAATTGGGGTTATATATCATTGTGCTGAACTGCGTAAATAGAACATTTTTTGTAGAATCACTGCAGAAAATAAAAATACAAGATCTATTGAATTTCAGAATAGGGCATCAGTGATAAAAATTCAGATATTAGCATGTAAGCATGCCCTAAAAAAAACATTAATTTGCAGAGCCAATATTTTGGTGCGGACTGCAAATAATTTTACTCACTCCTGCCAGTTCCTGCGTATAATGCAGTAAATTAAAACATACAAATTGAATTTCTTGCATTGAATCTGTGCACTTTTTTGGTTCAACTTTTTACTTCCAACTACAAGTAACTTTGCAACTACAGTACTGTGCAAAAGTCTTAGGCCACTAGTGTTTTCATCAGCTAAAAAATGGTTTAAAGTCAGTTAAAGTTGGTCTTTTGCTGTAGTGTGTCAGTAGGAAATGTCAGATTACATTTCCAAACATTCATTTTGCCATTAATCGTAATAATCCAGTGAGATTTTTGTTTGCACAAGGAGTCTGACAACAGCGAGTGCTCTGCACAGAAATCTGATCTCATCATCATCCAGTCTGTCTGGAACGACATGAAGAAACAGAACAAACTCAGACAGACTAAATCCAGAAGAACTGTGACAAAGTCTCCAGGATCCTTCAAGAAACCTACCTGCAAAGCTGCAGCACTGTTAAAGGTTTTAGGCACTTGTATAAAAATGCTGTAAAATGAGGACGCTGTCATAAATAGATTTTCTTTATCAATTACCTTCTATTAACTAAACGAAATCAACATTTGGTGCGACCATTCTTTGCGTTTACAGCAGCTTTTGCCCTAGGTGCACTTGCACAACATTTTTCAGGTAGCTTTGCAGGTAGGTCTCTTGAAGCATCTTGGAGACGTTGCCAAAGTTCTTCTGGATTTACTCTGTTTCAGTTTGTTCTGTTTCTTCATGTCATTCCAGGAAGACTGGATGATGATGAGATCAGATCTCAGTGTGAAGCACTGGCTGTTGTCAGACTCCTTGTGCAAACAAAAATCTCACTAGATTATTACAATTAATGGCAAACAGAATGTTTGGAAATGTAAACCTATATTTTTTACTGACACACTACAGCAAAAGATAGAAATTACTTACTTTAAACCATTTTTTAGCTGGTGAAAATACTAGTGGACTAAAACTTTTGCACAGTACTGTACATGTCAACAATCATAAATTTGCAACTACATGTAAATGAGTTCTCAGTAGTGTGTTCATATACTCTTATGTTAAAGGGTTAGTTCACCCAAAAATGAAAATTCTGTCATTAATCACTCACCCTCATGTCGTTCCAAATCCGTAAGACCCTCGTTCATCTTCGGAACAAGTCGTTATTATTGTATCTTCGATAAAGGTATTTTTGTTTTCTTTGCACACAAAGGTCTTACGGGTTTGGAACGACATGAGGGTGAGTGATTAATGACAGAATTTTCATTTTTGGGTGAACTAACCCTTTAAGGTTAGTAGAACATGTTGACATGTCGTTATTCTAAGTAGATGACATGTAGTTGCAAAGTTACTTGTAGTTAGTAGAATGTCAAAACTGGACTATCGAAATAAACGGTAATCCTACATTTGTTTTAAATGGATACAATTCAAAATGTAATTAAATTTGCAATTGAATAACAAACTGCTTTGCATTATTTGTAGGTTACTGCACAACAGAATTACACAATCTCGTGTCCACATCGTATGGTTTTAGGTTTTTATTAATTTTCACAAACAATGATAAATCGGTTATCGCTAATAACATCAGGCAGGAATAACAGTTATTCACAATAATGAGACGGAAATTTTGTAATACTACTTGATAGTGTTGGGTTCAAGTCCACCTAAGTCAAGTCCGAGTCGAGTCCGAGTCTTTAACTCATCGAGTCCGAGACAAGTCCGAGTCCCAAAGGGCCGAGTCCGAGTCTAAGAAAACACTACTGTTTGTCAGTATCTTAACATTGTTTTAACCCAGGGGTGACCAAACTTTGTTCTGGAGGGAGGACATATTTCAGAGTGAAACAGGTTTTAGAATGTGAAATATTATAGGGCGGGACTTGACTTTATTCATTGTTAGAGTAAATGTATAATTCAAGGGTGGGGGTAAAGGAGTAGGTATCTTGGTGAATGGGAACTGCACCTCTTTTATTTCTGATTGTGGCTGTGTGTGTTTTGGGTTTTATATGACTTTTTTTTCTTGAATGAAAATAAGGCTGTGAGGGATAAACCTAGTCTTTGCAATGGTACACACTGTGTATAAAGCCCTACATATACTTTCCATAAACCACAGCAAACTCACACCTGTTTTATTTTTGAATGCATTTATAGTTACATTAATTACAATAAATTACATTATATAAGGAATAATTGATGATGGGCCAGTAAATTATTAGAAAATCATGCACACCCATACATTCATTTCATGAAGTTCAAATAAAACTGCAAAATCTTCACTGTATACATTGAAGATGATTCTTATTAAAGTTATAAGTGATTCAGTCAAGCAAAGGGAGTGATTTTTCTCTTTTTCTTTTGTCGTTTGACTAATATTTATGACGGCGCCAGCGGTTTGCTCACCAAATGCGGAAAGCACTGCGCTGTGCTATGAAGCCCAGTTATTTCAATGGCTTGTGCTGCGCGAGGACGGTTTGTTGCTGCGTTGACCGGAGCGCACCACTGGCATGAAGTTCATATTAGTTGAACTTTTGCTTTCCGCGTTCGGGGTGAAAGCCGCTTGAGAGGCGCGTTCTGTGAGCGCACTTTGAGTGTGTGTGCACATAAACCCGTCGGCTTTAAAGTAGCCTACTGGACAAGACTTAAAAACACATGCAAATACTACATATCACTTTCGTGATAATGCATCGAGTCAGTGACAACTCTACTACTCTACTACTTAACCCCAACTCTACTACTTAAGCTATAGGCAAAATTCCTGAAGGTCAGCAAATGATCATTTCTGTCTGTTTTCTTTTCTTTGTAATGCAGCATATTCATCAGCTGAAGTCAGCAGCAGGATCAGTGTGTTGACCGCTTCAGTCCTGGTTGCTGTGTCACTTCTGGTTCCAAGGTTTAACTGACTGTAACCACTCAGGCCCATATAACTGATTCGGACAGGTCTGAATCTTGCCTTTTAATGTCTGATCAAATGAAGAATTCAAATGAAGGACAAATGAAGCTACTGATGCTACTTAATTAGTAGCAATGAAAGTACTTTTTAAACAACCCTATTCTGAGCACTTTAAACAAGATCGAACCTACAATGGATTCTAAATCAGTTCTGGATCTAGATGTACCTGTATATGTATGTACACAATCAGTATTGTATAAAGCACTATATAGATAAACGCAAAGATGTACCTGCATGTTTTCATGGATTAACTTCAGAATCAATCATTGTGCACTTATGTTGTTTTTAAATATTGGTTAATGGGTTATTGATTGCCAGAACTGTTTTATTTTGTAAGGACATTTTACTAAATGCGTAAATACAGTACACAGGTTTTTAAAATCTAAAGTTTGCTGAAATGCTATGCTATTATTGATTCTTCAGAAAAGGGATAAAACAAGCAAGTAAAAAAATATATATATATATATAAAAATATATATATATAATAATAATAATAAAACCCTCTAGTGCACCATTTCAGCGGCTTGTCAATTCTTTTGAAATAATGACCTTAAAATGCGGCATCCTAGGACCATAAGTATTTCATTTAGATAACTAAACTTACTAAAGAACCACAGACAAAACAATAATTACTGTGCATATTTAAAATAAACACTATTGGCACTCGTACATCGGTATTTGTCACCTCTGAAATGGCCATGTTTTGAAGCAGCTATTTGATGGCAGACTCGACATGTAAAGGCTGAACCAAGAAAATGGATGAAACATGAATAATATAATCAAAGACTGAGTGAATGTAAAGGATGAAACAAGGTAAACGCAACAAAAAGGAGGAAACTAACATTGGTGTATCTAAAAAAAGGACACAACAGTGAGCGCAGATATGGCAGCTGAAATACAAGTGGAGATGAGGACCATGAGACAAGATGTTGCCGGTAAGCTAGAGAGAATAGACGCATCAGTGAAAGAAGTTAACGAAGTGATTAAAAGCCTTGAGAACAGAATAGAGCATCAGAATAAAGGATAAGCGCATTGGAAGAACGTGGGGACAGAACTGAACGACTGCTAGTGTACATGCTAACAAAACAGCACAGACTAGAAGAAAAATACGAGGTCTTGGAGAGACGATCACGCAGGTCAAACATCCGGATCTATGGAGTCAGAGAGGGCGCCGAAAGAGAAAAGCTTATGACAGAATTTATACAAAAAATTTGTTAAAAACCTCCTTGAACTCCCTGCTGACTGAGATTTGGGCACTGAGCATACTCCAAGGTCTCTCATCACGGCTCCGACAGATCCTAAAGCATCTCCCAGGTCAATCGGGCTAAAATGTCTGCACTTCCTGACTAAGCAACAAGTCCTGTTTGAGGCATTGAGCAAAGTTTGTGTGGGACAATGTGGGACATGTTACCAACACTACAACATAACCTGAAGCTGTTATATAATGTCTATCTGACTTAATAAAAACATTTGTATTCTGCCTTTCAGCTCATACAAATACTTTGTCCTTTCCTGAAAGGACAAAGCAACATAAGAAGATTTTCTCTGTTTTGTTGCCATTTTGTTGCTTTTTCTTTACAGAATATATGCCACAAAAAGAATAAATTAAAAAGCTTTCTTAGGGTGTGTTCACACTTGTCAGGTTTGGTTCAATTAAAACGAACTCTGTTGCGTTTGCCCTGTTAGTGTGGTTCATTTGAGTAAGTGTGAACGCTGCCATCTGAACCCTGGCACGGACCAAATAAACAAGCTCTAGACCGCTAAAAAGATGGGTCTTGGTCCGCTTCCAAACGAACTCTGGTGCGGTTCGAATTAAATATGAACGCAACATGGACCAAATGCTTCTAAACGAACCAAAACCAAGATGCGACACTATTCAACATGATTTCACAAAGGGATCAAGTGGTGTATCCAAAACAAAATGAGCAGAGGGCAAACGTGGAGCAATGAGGAGGTAAAGTGCCTTTTATCTAGCTCTTTGTGAGTTCGCAGGTGGTGAAAAAAAGCATATACAAGCAACAGTGAGCGTGCTTAGTCCAGCAGATGGCTTTAGGTGTATTCGACTTAAAGCGGCGCTAAACAGACCCATCAGTGAATGGGTACTTTGATGTCATATACCAGCAGTGCTGCTTTAAGTCGAACACACCTTTTCTTTTAGTTTGGAGTGTTCGGTTAGTTTCGTCACGAAATACACATCATGCAACCCAAACGATCAGGTTGTGAACATATCGCTTTGCCTTTAGGTTCTGTATCTTTAGGTTCGCTGACAAAAATGTATGAACGCTAAGTTGACCAGGACCAAATGTATCATTTTCCTTTTTAGTCTGGACCAAATGAACGAAACAAACCAAACTACAAGTGTGAACACACCCTTAAAAAGCCAACGCATACATGTCTTCTTTATAAGACAATTAAAAACCAACAGACTGATAAAAATGTGGACTTAGGAGCCCAATGAGGAGTGGCGAGTGGAATTTGCATGCCATGCCACTCCCTAGTACACACAGGTATGTGCAACCACTCATTCAGGATTGTGCAAAGGAGGTGAGATGTATCCCGACATTCAGCACAGTTCAGGATCATGGCAGGTTCCCTTTCAGTCAATCACGTTCGACGTTATATTGACAGATGCCATGGGGTCCCTATGGAAAATGCCACAACCTGAACTGCGTTACGTAATTGTTCCATTCTAAGGGTGCAGCATATTCAAAAGCAGTTTTACCTAGATTAGTTCTAGCTAAAGGTGTATGGAGATTATAATAATACTGGGAATGCAGTGAATAGTTACCAACTACGTTTTGTTGAATCAACTAACAGTGATATGTACAAATCAAGACACTATGTATCTATCTAAAGAATAAAGAGTTCTAATGTTCATGAAACCTGTAAAACAAGAATGACAAATAGCTACAGTATAAGACATAAGAAAGGGGGAAAACTCGAAGACAAGATCATCTGATAACATTACATATTAAAATGAAAGCTTGTGCAACAATACACTTTTTAGCCAGTTAGACACACAATCTCATGCACTTGTATTTTCTGATTTATTTATTTATTCTAGATAAAATATCTCTCCAATATCTCTAAATGTTAATTTAAGGGATTTTCTGTATATCTGTGATAAATGTATTGCTAGTTGATATTTTTCACGCTGGATGTGGTGAACAATATAATGGGTACCAAGAGCACAAGTAAAACTGTCAGGGTTATGGACTTGTTTTGTTGTGTTTTTGCTCCTTAGTGTTCTCCATGTCCTAGTTTTACCTTGTGAGTTTGTATGCCCACACTTGGTTTAGTTCCTGTTACTGTTTTGTAGGGCTGCAACGATTAATCGAACGATGTCGTGAGGCGCGTTTAGTCAATGAAGCCGGTACGTTGATTAGTAGTAAAGCTCCATCACGTGCGTTCAGTACACAGAGCAAGTAATACACAGAGCCGTAAAGCACTGACAAGCTACGCCAAATCGGCCACAAAATCGAATTCGATTTTGAACGCGATTTTGGCGTAGCTTGTCAGTGCTTTACGGCTCTGTGTATTACTTGCCGCTCCAGCTGAACGCACGTGATGGAGCTTTACTACTAATCAACGTACCGGCTTCATTGACTAAATGCGCCTCACGACATCGTTCGATTAATCGTTGCAGCCCTACTGTTTTGTGTTATATATTGCGTTAATTTGATCCCAGGTGTTCCTTATTGTTTCCCTCATTTAGGTCCTTGTTTGTTTGTTTTTTTAAAGTCCTGATTTTTCTCAGTTCCTTTGTCCTGTCTCAGTTGTATTGAGTAGTTGTTCTCTCCTGTTTCAATTTGTATTTATTAAATACTCTGTTTGTTTGGACATTCTGCCTACTTCGTTCTTCTCACCCCAACAACCCGTGACAGAAGACAGGACCCTTAAAAAGTAGATGACTGGTGAGGACCAGCTGTGGGGTTTGTGGCAGGCTGGTCGGAGGTTGGAACGGTATGTGGAGGATTTCCTAGAGCTTGCCTACCAGCTGAGCTGGCATGATGCCACTCTTGGTGCATGCTTTCAGCTGGGACTGGACAACAAGAAATCCGATGTGATTTTCCCATGTGTGATTATCCCCTGATCAAGCTGATTAATCTCATCCTTTATCTAAACGGTTATCTAAATGGAGGAAAAGTTTCAGTCTCATCATCCAGTCCCCGCTGAAGCATGCCATGTTTTGCCAGCTCACCCCACGCCAGGAACCCCCACATACCGCACCGCTCGGACCGCCTGTACAACCCCAAATACCCCCATATCCTCTTAAGCTCTATCCTCGCCCGCTCCAGAGTGCCTCTTAGACCTCCTAGACATGGTGCTTCCTCCAGAGTTTTCTGCTCCTATCCTCTCTCCTTTGTCTTCTGGGTCTCCTTCGTTTCCGCTGGTCCTGTCCAGCCCTTCATCTCTGCTGGTCCCACCCAGCCCTTCTTCATCTCCTTCATCTCCACTGGTCCCATCCAGAACCCATCCTGGCCTGTAGTTACCCAATTTCCCCCAAGAAATTTTTTGGAGGGGCCATATGCCTGTGGCCATAGTGGTCGAACCAGGCAACCAGCCTAAACTGCCTACTCCACCATGGCCCCCTGAACTGCCTGCTCCGCCATGGCCCCCTAAGCTCCCTGCTCCACCATGGGCCCTCTGAACTGCCTGATCCACCCAGGAGGCCTTTCTTGTCTCCGTCCTGCACCAGCCTCCAGAGCGCCCTGGTATTCAATTCTGTATAAGTAATATTTATCACTTTTCTGGAAAACAGTTAATGTTGCATCTAAGTGCTAAATCAACTGTGGTGACAAGTAAAGTCATAATGAATTTATATAGTTCTCAAGTTGAAAAAGATGTTTAGGTCCCAGGACATCTACAAGATGGATTAAAATGCTGATAAAGACAAGAAAAGATGAGCCATAAACACATGACAGTATGACTGAAATGTTAAAAAATCATAAAATGAAACACATTTATTCTATGGCACCAAAAAAAAAAAGAAAATCTGGCACCTAATTTTTTTCTCATTGGAGCCAATAGCTTGGGTGATATCATCAGGAAACATGGTGTTAGCTTTCACTGTTATGCTGATGATACTCAGCTCTGTATTTCTTTGTGACCCGGCGAAACATACCAATTTGAAAAACTAACGGATTGTGTAGCTGAGATATAAAACTGGATGTCAAGTATTTTCTTACTGCTAAATTCTGGAAAAACAGAGGTGCTAATTATTGGACCTAAAACCTCCGCGTGTAATAACCTAAAACACTGTCTAATACTTGATGGCTGTTCTGTCAATTCTTTGTTATCAGTTAGGAATCTAGGTGTGCTATTTGATAGCAATCCTTCCTTCGACCTACGCTCTCAATGTCAAATGTTTAACATTAATTTGTGCGTTTATAACCTCAAGGTTAGGTTACTGTAATGCTTTATTGGGTGGTTGTTCAGCACGCTTATTAAACAAACTCCAGCTGGTCCAAAATGCAGCAGCTAGAGTTCTTACTCGAACCAGAAAGTATGACCATATTAGCCCGGTTCTGTCAACGCTGCACTGGCTCCCTATGAAACATCGTATAGATTTTAAAATCTTGCTAATTACTTATAAAGCCCTAAATGGTTTAGCTCCTCAGTACCTGAGCGAGCTCTTATCACATTATAGTCCCCCATGTCCACTGCGTTCTCAAAACTTTGGCAATTTGATAATACCTAGAATATCAAAATCAACCGCGGACAGCAGATCATTTTATTATTTAGCGCCCAAACTCTGGAACAATCTACCTAATACTGTTCGGGATGCAGACACAGACCCATCTCTTTAACCTGGCTTACACATAACACATTAACACATTTCTATAATTCAAATCCGTTAAAGAAGTCATCGGATGCTAAGTTCACTTTTTCATGTAGTTTGAACATTAATGTATGTTGGCAGTGTATGTACAAATCTACCCAGTAATAATAAAAATCCATGCAGTGGTTTTTAATTAATCTGTAAAAATAATATCCCCTTTTTCAAATCGAGCCGTTTTCAGATGCCTGTCGTTGTGCCGTCACACCCACAGAGACCGCTCCCACAATAGTTGATTGACATGAGCTCTTACCTCAGACCAGCTGTCACAGTCCAGTAACTTTCCTTGTTTCGATGCTGAAGCAGGGATGTAAGTTAGACAAGAATATTTCTGCGACTGAGGTGTTGTGTTGCTGGATGTAATAATGAACGTAGTGGTCGTCATTTACTCCCGACATCTAAGCAGCTGAAGATGCAGTAGATTACGTTTGTTTGTGAATGGAATGTGCCTCCCGATCTACATATATCCATATGTTCGCGCAAATCATTCGTGATCCAGCTTCACTTACAGCAAAAGTGAGTATAAGGGTTTTTTTTTTTTTTTTTAATGAAACTTTGCATTCGTCTTTCCTAATAATGTGGTAGTTAGCAGTTTAGCGGTTAAACGCAGCTAAATGCGGCTAAAGTAAACAGGCTCGTCACATCACAGAGGGAAGAGAGGGGCGGGGCAAACAGAGCTCATTTGCATTTAAAGCAACCTCGACCAGAATGAGCTGATTTTTGCAGAGCTGATTTTGGCAAGGTAAAAAGGGTGTTGTTTTACACTACCGTTGAGTATACTATAGGCTTTTCATTAAAACCCTAAAGAATCATATCAACTTGTGGAAAATGGGCATCCGATGACCCCTTTAAGACATGCGTCACTAAAATGAACTGAAACTCAGCGAATACTCCACACAGAGACATGAGACATATATCTATAGAAAGCCTTACATGTGTGGGATTACAAATTTAAGAATCTGTTTAAAATATGCTGATCCTATGTTCTGACATGGTATCACATGAAAAACTAAGGTTAAATACACTGTATTTAGCATTTAAGGTAAATATGATGACATTAGACTCTCAAGCAAAGTTTGTAGCAAGAGGTTCCTGCCAGTTCTTGTTCTCTTATTGTAAGTCAAATGAGCCAGATTACTGTGACTCTTACCTTTTGTTTGGAATGGCTCTTGGCACCTCAGCCCCAGTAGTTATGTTTTGAGTAGTTATGATGGTTGGATTAGGACTGCTGAAAAGGGGTAGTTTGGTAGTTTGTTTGGGGTCGTCACCCAGGTGCTTTGTCTCCATTTCTAAGCACTGCCCCCTAAATGTATATAATGTATCACTGTATATAAACTACAATGTGCTTATAGCCTTAGAAAATTTAAATCAATATATTGTTTTCTGTAAACGTGTGAATGAGATGATTTTCACATCATCTTGTAGAAAAAACTCCAGCCTACCACATCCAGTTCTCAAAAGTCTTTTGAACTAATGTTCTACATTTGTTTCATGGCCTTATTTCAGTGACTTAAAAATTTTAGTTTTTCCACCAACCATGCATAAATGTTGTTTTCTCAAAAACACAAACATGTACATTAATGTTGCTTGCATATTATTGTAGCCCAGTTTGTGCTGATTACAATGTAATCAGACTTTAGCCATTAATATGTTTTTAAGATACTGAAAAAAGCACAAATGTCAGGGCATGTCAAAACACCCTCAGACCCCAGAGGGTTAAGTAAAAACTACAACAACAACAATAAAACAGTAGGCTACAGTGGCAAAACTAGCTTACATAACGTTTAACAAAAATCGAATAAGGCATACATACACCGCCTGCTGTATTATATACCGACTAATAAATTACAGAATGTTTAGCAAACACTGAAGAATCAAATAAATAAAAATAAATAAATAAAAGCCTCCATAGTGT
The DNA here is from genome assembly GCF_022985175.1 of Labeo rohita. Classification (NCBI taxonomy): domain Eukaryota; kingdom Metazoa; phylum Chordata; class Actinopteri; order Cypriniformes; family Cyprinidae; genus Labeo; species Labeo rohita. The sequence continues at coordinate 6,851 of NW_026129413.1, read as the reverse complement.
AAAGTGAGGTAAACAGCAAAGATAACAAGCTTTCCTAAATGAAAACAAAAGAAAAGTAAAACTAAACTGGCTGTCGGTGACACTGCCTGGATGTCAAGAATACCAACATCTTCACCTTCTCTGGTTTAAGCAGTGGTCTTTTACTTTACTTTAGCTTGAAAACTAAATCCTCCGTCCGCCATCATTTTAGCCACGCTCGTGCAGACGTGACAGGCTGTACACCCAAAGCACCTCTCTTTACGTAATCAGTGAAATCTGACTGCTGCTACGATGTGCCGCGGCTCTGCAATGCGCATTGTATGGACCAGACGCTTTGGAATTTATTTTTCTATTTTTTGTTTGTTTATATCTACTTGTGCATTTTTATTCTCATCTTATTAAGATGTGTACTGGAAGCTTGTGACACCAAAACAAATTCCTTGTATGCGCAAACATACTTGGAAATATAGATCTTTCTGACTTCTGACTTCAGTAAAAGCAATCTTTGTCATTTTCAGTCACCAAGTCATATTTCTTCTTCTCTCTTGTCAACTGTAAATATGTCCCTATCATTCGAGATTCATATCAGATTATAATCTCTCCTCCAAACACCTGTCTATCCAGTTTCTGCAGCTTCATTGGTTTTATTTGGAAAGCATGTGATAAGAGCACAAAAACATTATCGATTGACATTTTACTCAAAAATGTCATGATTATGACTTACACGTCCACATATTGTTCCAAACCCATATGACTTCTTTCTTGTCTCTGTTTTTAACATTCCATACAATGGAAGTCAATAGGGGTCAGTGTTTGAAAAGAAAAGAAAAGAAAAGAAAAGAAAAGAAAAAAAAGAAAAGAAAAGAACAGAAAAAGTAGTGAAAATGATGTACAAAATTTGAATTTTTGGTTAAGGTATCCAACATTGGATATAAGACAGAAATCTCAAACATTAGTTTGCTTTTAATTTTAATACTACTAATAAACATTCAACCTGTGTGAAAACTGATAGGATTCTCTTAAGTTGTGTTGATTTAACATTACACAAAAAAAAAAAAAAAAAAAAACACCTTTATCCCAGCATAGAGATGAACGCTACTTGTTATTGTTTACTCCTAAAATGACAAGTACTTTTGACAAATGTGACTTATCTAATATGATAGATGTCACAGTGGCATAATCAATGCAAAATCATATAATTCTCACATCACGCAGTAGATAGAGCTTCTCATGAGTAGGATTGGATAAACTATTACATGGTGCCATCTGCTGGATCTCAAAAGTAATAGGGCAGTAAATAATTCAGCCATCCGAGCTCAACTAAGATTCCTGATGTGCTGCATTCAGTCCCAAACTGTCACCTTTTCAGTAGAACCAAAACTAAGATAAACGAAAAACTAAATCCAGAAGACTTAGTTTTTATGCACTGATCAAGAAGAAAGATTGGCTACAGATGCACAGTCACTGTAAAATAGTAATCGGTCAGTGGGTGTTGATTTCACCAATGTGTCATGTGATCTAGGCTGAGAAAAAATGAAAAGTGATCTGCTGGACTCCGCAAATTCAGTGTATCTGCAGTAGTAGTGAACATTCATATGCACTGTAAAATCTAATTAGTTGGGCTTACTGAAAGCATGTAAACCAATTGCCTTAAAAAAAGTAAAGTGAAATAGGAATAGTATGTTGTACTGACAAATGCTTAGTATAATTTACTTACACAAGAGGTCTAGTAACTAAAAAAAAAATAATAATAACTGTAGGGAGTACTTGATCCTTTACTTTAGGTTTACTCTTGACTTAGTATAGCTACTCACTGACTCCCAGAGTGCATTGCAGCATGAATAAATTATGCAATTGCTTCATTTTACTGTTGTTGTTTTTATTTTAAATAACACTATCTAATGAATTAATTAAAAGATAACTACCCTTCTAAAAGCTACCTACCTATTACTTTTCTTCCCTTGAAATCAAATAATTCTGATTTCATGTTGCACTGCTGCATAAACAGGAAGAAAACTTTAAGGAAACAGACAAATGCATCGTGAACGCAGAATGCGCAGCCCTTCACAGTGCAACTAATTTGAACCTTGAGCGTTTTAAAGCACCAGCGAGTGTTTGTAATAACTTCCGTTTGCCGTCAGATGCGTGTTTTGGCCATGTAATGTTGTTGAAATATGTTATGCCCTCTGAGTCAGAACAGCAATTGCAGAAAAGAGAAGGCGCTAATTGTCAGTAAATTAGTGGAAAATGAATAAAAATTATGATTCTGTCTGAGGTATGCATTTTAAAACAAATATGCGCTAGTGTGAATGTAGCCTAACAGATGTGTAAACTTTTTGAGCTGTATTAAAATTATTTTCACTGATTTATTACATTGGGTATATTTTGTTCCTTTGTGCAGTGGTTCAGGGGTCTTTGAATCTGTATAAACATCAATAAGCTGAAAAAAAATTATATATATATATATATATATATATATATTTGAGATAATGTAATCTTGTTAAAATTGATTTCATAAAACTGGTATCGAAAAAAGTATTGTTCAGGAACTGGTATCGAAGTCAAGGTATCGGTATTGGTATCGGCATCAATATTGGAAATTTTTGGAACGATACCCAGCCCTAGAAATGAGTGAAAAGTCTATTAAGAATTGCCCCACCTCAAAAACTTTTCTTCTTCTTCTGTTGTTATTGTGAACATTCGCAACATATTAGTGCACCGCTGCCTCTCACTGGTTTATTAATGTTATTGGTTCCTTTGTGGCTACTTGAATATTTTAAGTAAGCAGTAAGTAAATTGTTATATTTCCCTTGAAATTAGCTGTAACTTAATAAAACCTAGTAAGTGTAGCGCCCCCTACCTTTCTGAAGTAGAATTTTTGTAGGGAGCAGCACCAGGTTCAGAAACTAATTGCCTTGTAATGTTGGATTAAGGCCCCCCTCTCTGACTACACTGTACTCCTATATTCTTACTATATATAATGTCTGAATAAAGAGCTCTTTAACCTACTCTGCTGTTTGGGTCACACTTCAATAAGATCAACAAATATAATAGTACTCACTGACAAATAAAGAGAGGATTTAACAAATAACGATGAATAATTTAATGAAATAGTCATTTGAAATGATAGGGAAAAAAAAAAAAAACATATATATATATATATATATATATATATATAAGGAACTAAAGGAATTACTGATTTATAATTCACCTGAAACCCTGTATCCCTAACAGCTTTTACCAACCGATTCAGTAAAGGTTCGGGTAGTTCCAAACTATGACAGTGTCCTTAAATTTACAGATAACTCAGACTGAACTCCGCAGAGAATATCCTCTACGCAACAACTGTATCAACAGAATTAAACACTAATAGCAGTGGGCCCACTAATTGCGGTGAGGCCTTGCAAGCTTAAACTGGCCGATTCACTTAACTCATTAATGTATTAATTGTGGAAATAATATGTTGTACGTGACTACTTTCGATGCAATTGATTGAATTTACGTATTTGAACGTGTATAATGTATTTAACACAGTTGTTGAGGTCATTATGAAAATATTGAATTTCCTCGTGCATTCACGAGCGGTAACAAATGCATTTCATGTGGTCATTGCGTCAGTCTTAAAATTTCTGATAATTAACTGTAATATGAGTTGAGTAAGTGAAAGTGTAATTTCTATTTTCATATGTCATATAGTCATATGTATATCTGCAGTATATTGTCTTCAGCCAACCTGATTTGTACGCCCTTTTTCTATCAAAAAGGTATGTTGCTTTCATGTTCATGATGTTATAAATGTTAACAAATGTTGTTTAGAAATTCATGAAATTTCTCGTTATTATAGATCATTATCCAGTACTATCATGCTGTTACTATTTACAAGTGTACTGTTACAGTTTTCATGTTGTATCCTATTGTTATGTTTTATAGCAGCAGATTTGAGTGTCGCTGCTGTGGTCATATGTATATCTGCAGTATATTGTCTTCAGCCAACCTGATTTGTATCCCCTTTTTCTATCAAAAAGATTTGAGTCTTGAGTGTCACTGCTGTGGATAAATCAAAGCTGAAGAAATCCCATGTGTGAGTGTGTCCTTTCACATCCTTAAGACTCGTGCCGTGACTCCCTCGGATTCTTTGATAAGCTCAACGCAGATCGACTGTGGTTGCTGTGTGAGTTTCAAGTTTATCGGTGGGTCGGTCAAGTTCATCAGTGGATCAAATCTTCGATACTATCGAGGACAGTATATACATACTCACACAATGTAATTGAGACTGTACATTCATTTTTCACATACACACAACGCATGGACATATAGAACATAGTATTGACTATCATCGCATTCAAGATTTAATTTCATATAGTGAGTTAACTCAATTGATATGGACTTTTTTTTTTTTGTTCTTTTACTATTTTTCATGTGTATTTTTGTGATCGCATAATGGCTAAAAACACAAGTGTGATGGTGACTTGGATGTAACTAGTTATGGTAACATGGGTTTCCCCAGAGGAAGGGGTACATGGTTAATTGATAGTCCAGAGGGTGGTATTTTTAGTGACGGGGGTTGAACGACCACAGGTACGTGCTGACAACAATAGGGGTATCGGGATAAGTCAAACCCTGGGTGGTACTCCTGTTGGGCAGGTTCCTGGTGAGGGTCCATACACTTCAACACCTGGAGCTGATAGAGTTACATGATCACCTCACGGACATGGAAGGGCAGTTGGGTACGTATATTGGTGAGTCAATAGTTGCGAAACTAGTGTCTGCTGGCTTAGTTAATGTAAACGCTGAGTGCCAAACCAATTCACCCAGTTACACTCAGACGCCAGCATGCACAGAACAGTGTACACATACATTGATGACACCACAAGTAACAGTGCACATGAAGTCAGAGCATGACACATTTAAGGGCGATGGCTCTGATAGGTATGGCGTTGAAGAGTGGGTGGACAGGACAAAAGCTTGCTTAAGAAAACAAATGTGCCCCATTCAAGAACAAGCGGAGGAGATAATGAGTAGACTTGCTGGAAAGGCAAAGGAGATTGTTAAAGTCAGTCTGCGCAGTGATGCTATGCTCAACATCAGATAGAACCCTAAGTTACTTATGGTATCCTCATGCAGTACTTCAGTGAAGCACCCTCTTGCCTACCACTCACAGACTTTTATGCCACTCTCCCCAGAGTTGCCAGCTGTTCTGATCAAGTATGCCACCAGCCAGAGCCTACATCAGTGCCCAGTCAGGTACAGCATCAGCCTTCCTCCTGCTCACGGTGACACACTGCATGACAGACAGACTGTGTTTTGCATGCTTCTCCCCAGGGCACACAAAAAAGGAAAGTCCTAAACAGCCCTCTGCCCAGTTACAACATGTACACAGTGCTATTAAGAAGGAATGAAAAAATTGCAGACCTCTATCCATGCATCTCTCCTATCCATTCAGACGAGTAACACTCAGCCAGTATCAAAAACTGCAGCAGGTGCTGACCAAAATGGAGCAGAAGGAGATAATTAGGCGATCTACCAGTGAGTATGCTTCTCATTTTGTTTTTGTCTGGAAGAAGAATGGGGATTTGCGTGTATGTACAGACTTCTGTTAGCTAAACAGGAGAACACTGAAGGATGTGCACCCTCTTCCACATCAAGCGGATTGTTTAGCAGCACTGGGCAGAAATGCTTTATTTAGCACAATGGATTTGACGTCCAGATTCTATAACATGCCACTGAACGAAGACGACCGCAAGTTTACAGCTTTTACGACGCCCGTGGGTCTTTCCGAGTACAATCGTCTACCCCAGGGCCTCTACAACAGTCCTGGTAGCTTCATGCATATGATGATCAGCATATTCGGAGATGAAAAAACTTCCTCAGTCTCCTGGGTTGTCTAGATGACTTGATTGTCTTCTGTCCAGATGAGACGACTGCTCTTGATTGCTTAGAAATGGTGTTTGGCAGACTGTTTGTGCATACAATCTCACACCGGCTCCAAAAAAAAAAGTCACCTGATGAGAAAATCGGTGAAGTTCCTCAGGCATATAATTGATCAGACAGGGGTTTCCACGGACCCAAGCAAAGTTGAAAGCATCTCTAAGATGAGCAGTTTGGATTTGATGGAGCTACTCCTTCCCAGAAGAAAATAAGATCAGTCCTGGGCATGGTGAATTACGAAACGCAGGACCAGGCTGTCGAGAGGTTGAAAACATTGTTGGTCGAGAGCGTTGTCCTTGTTCATCCAGATTTTAAACTCCCTTTTGTACTGGCAACGGACATATCCTTAGATGGTATTGGAGCTGTGCTCTCACAGGTTCCAGCCTTAAAATGGTCAATATGCTATAAAATTCAGTCATTGGCTCAAGGGCTATGAAGTCTTGACTGGCAATAATCCCTTGGCCCATATACTTACAAAACCCAAACTTGATTGCTGTGAACAACACTGGGTGGCTAAATTGGCAAGCTACAGCTTCAACATCAAGTATGTGCCTGGTCCCCAAAACACTGTCGCGGATGCCCAAAGTCGGGTTCCGTTTGTCAAAACTGACGTTACACAGAGACTGCTCAAAGAGCCATATGGCTATATGGCCATATGGCTTCTAGCTGGCTCCAAAGGAATGTCAACAGATTCAGTGCAGGATGCCTTCAGACGTAAAAGCATTCGGATAAAAGACAGAGTGTCCTTAACACAAGTCAGTCGTACAAACACAACATCCAACAAATTGATGAACTAATGTTGATCCCTAGTGCAGAGGTCTCTGCCACATTGAATTCGCAAGTCGAGTGAAACATCATCTACCTCAAGTCATGTCTGGAGGACAGGACACGCTTCAGGCATATTCAAAACAAGAGCTGCGTGAAAAACAACTCCACGATAGGCA
>NW_026129412.1:52858-58370 GCF_022985175.1 Labeo rohita | reverse complement strand
TGCTTGATTATCTGAATATCATTTTTTACAAAAAATCATGTTACAGTGTATCAAATATGATACATCAGGGTTTTAGACTTTCGAGGAATGTTTATTTGTTGCATTGCGTTGTATTTTAACCCCTCACAATAAAAAACGAAAGACATTTGATCATAAGCATAAGCATTTAGATATCCTGTTACTTGCATTTTAACATATTACTAAGACATGTTTTTGGAAGATAGAGTGACAACTGATAATGACATGTAAGTAGTCACCTATACTGTTAAAGATACAAGCTCTCAGAATTTCATCCAACTTTTTGGCCATGTAAATATCAGCAACTGCAAATAGCACATTTTTTGAAGTGCTTTCCCCTCCTTTTAGCAACAACAAAAAATGTTGTTTACACTTGCTAATGTCATGTTCTCTTTAAACAATAGAAGTAAAAAAAAAAAGTGAATAACAAAGTTATTAAATCTATAGAGCTAAGAACAACTAAAAACCAAATGGAACATCATGCTAATACACTATGGAAACATTAATTGGAATGATTTATGTTTGCTAAACTTCACCTATAAGAAGGATTGGAGCAGCAAAAGGTATAAAATTATAGCAAGATTATCTAATCTAAAAATGTCTTCTAATTTCTGTAGGTTTTTGAAAAGTGCTGCTGCAGAGGAAGCGTGTGACTATCTTACTAAAGTACTGGGTACAAGTCCATTATTACTGAAAGAACTGGATCTGAGTGAAGATAAATTAGGAAACCTGGATTGGGAGAAACTCTCTGCTCTTTTAATGGACTCTCATAGCAAACTGGAGAAAATAAAGTGAGTAAATGTGATTTTATAGGCAAAGTTATACATGTAGAACATTTCATGAAGGTGAAGCATTGTGTTCTCTATGTGTTCAGTATGAGCCACAGCTGTCTAATCGTCTTTTTAGGAAGGCAGGTGATTGTACTAGTCCATTCTGCTAGTGATTAAAGCATCAAGTTTGTCAAGTCATAGTGGGATATAAAATAATTTATTTCTTGCTATATTATTGAGATGGTAGTTTGCTGATTTAGTTATTACTCTCATGTGACTACTGAAATCCAAAATCTCACCAATATTCCTGACTTGATGTTTTGTTTTTGGATGTGTAACACTATGGGTTTACTTAAGTTTTGGGTTTTTCCTTGAGAATTTTGTCCTTTTTGACAAATTCAGTAACCTCTGTTTGGAAAAAATGGGTGAATCCAAGTGTTACTTTCATCAATACACTGTCTCAGGGAGTCAGTGGGACTGTATTCACTGTGTGATAGAATTAGGTACATCTAAGTGTCATCTGCATAGCTGTGATGAGCAGTTTGGTCCTTATTTATTATGTAGCCTAGTGAAACCACTTACTAACCTGTATAAACAGAAAAAGTGCATGAATCAAGCCTTGTTGGACTTTCCATTCAGCTTTATGGTTGCCACTGTTGTTCACACAGTAACCCCTCTCTTTTAACCCTTGTGCGTCAATAAAAAAAAAAAAAAAAAGTTACACATAGGGCCTTAGTGGACATAAATGTCCATGTCAAAAAACTGTCATAAAAATTTGAAGCTACTGTATGGAGCACAGACTTAAGTTTGGTCTCATTTTAAAGAAGGCTCATGGCAGATTATTGTCGAAGTACAAGTTTAAAACGTGAAACCAAAAAAAAAGTTATAGATGTTTAATTTTGTGAAAATGCTTCATGAACAATATTTTATATCAAATATATTTTCTGAAATATAATATAACTTGGTAGCAAATCAAAGCCATACATCTAAACAAGTTGTGTTCCATATTTGATGTTGATATCTAAAAAAAAAAAGCTTTCAGTAAGATTTTGTTTGGGCGCAGTACCAGATTTTCCTCATTAGGTGCCAGCAAAGCTGCACTGGTGCACAAAGTGGTTGGATTTGTGATTTGCAGTATTATTTTTCTCTCTCAAATATTACAAGAACACATGCACACACACACACACACACATTTTTTTTTATGACACACATACAAACCACACTCCGACATTCATACCAGCACACCCACACAATTATAGGGTGCATTATATATCCAATTGGCTCCATAATATGCATAAGCAGAAAACAGGAATAAAGCACGTTTTTGCTTTATAGGCCATACCTGAAAAAATTACACCATCTTGTAAAAAATGGTAAAAAAATTACATTTTAAAGCTTTGCCAACAGAATGAAAGTCTGTTAACAAAAATTGCATCATTTTACAGTTAAATGGCACTGCTAATAAAGTGCCCCTATTATGCCTTTTCAAATATGACCTTTCATGTAGTGTGTCATGTAGCTGTACGTGAACAAACTATCTGCAAAGCTGTGAAGCTGAAAGTGCACGATAAATAAAGTTATTTTCTATAAAAAAAAAAAAAAAAAGAGTCGGCACACATTTGCCTGAAGGAGTCGTCAGGAATTTGAATCTTTTTCTGTTACGGTCATACGTCACTAAGTAAGACATTTGCATAATGTCAGCCCACGTTCTACGTTGCAAACAACTTGCCCGCCCATAAACAATAAAATTTCCATGTTGTTTACGTCACATGGAAATTTACACGTACGTTATACAGAAGGCGCTGTATCCTACGCTGTGAGTAAAATTGTTTTATATTCACTTCCAAAAGATGAATCTACAAAGATTGTATTTTCTAACGATCGTTCAAAATATGTAGTTGTGTATGTTATGTTTTGTAACAACCCTGCACATGTCTTGTTAACCAGCTAACTCATGTTTCTGTAGTTCTGTTGTTCAGCTGTGGACCCACTGTAGTCTGACAATTTGTGATTGATTGCAGCTTGACTGTCTGTCTGTCTCACTAGTTAGAGTAATGATAAAGGATGGCGCACAAAGCGGCTTTCACACTGAATGCGGAAAGTGCTGTGCTATAAAACCCATTCGTTTCAATTGCTTCTGCCGTGCAAGGACGGCTTGTTTCTGCCTCGACCAAAGCACATGCACAGTGGAGCGTGCACGCCACGGACAAAGTTCAAATGAGTTGTTCAAATGAACTTGCTGCTGCGCTCTGAAGGGCTACACTGAACCCAGCGGCCAGCACAGCGCTTTCCGCGTTCGGTGTGACAGCCGCCTTAATGCATTATACAATGTTGAAGTTTACAACATAAAGGTGTGCCCGGTTCGCTTACATAAGCAAATTGTGAGCACTTTCTATGGTAGACCGTGCTAACTTGTCAATGAGCCACTTCAGCTGTTTCATCATCAGACTCTGGCTCAAATTGTTATGGTAAAATTGATGCCATCTTTTCCATGTATTGACAAGTATCCAGGGCCGTCAGTCAGTTATGGCAATGGGTGTTTTGTTCTCCGGCACGCTGTACACGGTAAACCAATCATAAAGGACACTATTTGATGAAATATGTTGAACTCTAAACCTGCTAGCAAATCAAAGTCATAAATCTGTTACACATTTGAGGTCGATATCTCAAAAAATTAGCTTTCAGGAAGATTTTGTTTGGGCACAGTACCAAATTTTTGGTCCATTAGATGACCCATGTCAGCAAACTGAAGTAAAAATAGTGGTGCAACACAAAAAGTGGTTGGATTTGTGATTTGCAGTAGAGTTTTACTCTCTCAAATATTACAAGCACAAACAATTTTTTTATGACACGCATACAAACCACACTCTGGTATCCATACCAACACACCCACACAATTATAGCCGCATTATTTATCCAATTGGCTCTATAATATGCAGAAGCAGAAAACAGAAATAAAGCGAGTATTTGCTTTATTGGCTAAATCTAAAAAAAAAAAAAGCCACCATCTGGTAAAAAAAAAAAATAAATAAATAAAGCCTTGCCAACAGAATGAAAGTCTATTAACAAAAAGTGCATCATTTTACAGTTAAATATCACTGTGAATAAAAATAGCAGTTTTAATGGGTTTCAGTAAGGGATATTTTTGTTTCTAATGTTCTGAGAGAAACTATTTTTTTGTACCTGGTGCAAAATAGATATATTAAAGGAAATGAAAGTGAAATGGGAAAATTCCAATAAAAATACACCCCTGCGCCAAAATGTTTGCAGCTGGCAATAACACAGGCAAAATGATAAAAAAAAAAAAAAAAAAAAAAAAAAAAAAAAAATGTCCAAAAGGTCGCACAAGGGTTAAGTATGAGCTGAACTTTTTTTTATAAATTACATATATAAAATGTTGTATAATTTAATACATTATTCATTATAAAAAAGTATAGCCGTATGTGTATATATAAAGACCTGTTGATCTGATGTGTGTTAAATATTGTATGTGCTGAAGTACAGTATGTTAAATAAAAGCATGTTGTTTCAGGCTGAATAATTGTGAGCTGACAGCAAAAAGCTGTTCAGTTCTAGCTACTGTTCTCTCCTCCAAAACCATCCTGAAAGAGATGAACCTGAACAACAGTCATCTGCTGGACTCAGGAGTCAAAGAGATCTGTGAGGGACTGAAGAATCCTGTGTGTGATTTGAAGATACTCAAGTGAGTACATTTCACCATCAGCTACACTGAACAAAATAACAATCACAATAATATGGTTTAACTAGATATTCTGTTTACTCTGTCTTTTCACTTCTGTCAAAACCTTGAGATTTGATTTAATTCATTTAAGAATTTTGTTAATTGACACTTGAAATTTAATTTGTAGTGTTACATTTTTTATTATCTCACAGACACTAATTTTAAGTGGCTAAAAAAACAGCTGCATTACTTGAAAACTTGAATTTTTGAGTTAATCTTTTTCCTAAAATGAATAGAATCTTCCTTTTTTGATATTGTTCAATCTTTATTTTCAGGCTCAGTCGATGTGATCTAACAGGTGAAAGCTGTTCAGTTCTTGCTTCAGTTCTTAAATTAGACTCTAGCAGTCTGAAGGATCTTGACCTGAGCAATAATAATCTGGAAGATTACGGAGTGAAGCTGCTTTCTGATGGACTGAAAGAGAACTGTAAACTAGAGAAACTCTGGTGAGTTGCTGTGTAACTCTAGGCCTCTTGTTTGTTTAAATATTTACTCATCAGAAAGTAAGTAATCATGTTAAAAAAAAAAAAAGTTGTGTGTGGTGTGTAGCATGTATACGCATGTATAAGCATTATTTTGCAATTGTAATTGCAGGAAGCTAATTTTTACTTGCCTGAAAATGTTCATAATGTTGTAATTAAATTTTCACAATGTATCATGTGAAAATAAATGTTGTAGTCATTCTGTAGTCAACATTTTGACCTGTTGACCTGGTTGTCATGACAATGGCAGTTTAGGTTTATGACTGCTGCACATGAGAGCTCACTGACAGAACTAATCTAGTGCTGCAAATAAGTACAATTGCATTCCACTAAAACATTCTGGCATGAATGAAAAAAAAGAATAACATGCTTTGCTTGTTTTGAAAAAGTACATCAGTTAATTTGTTGTTACTTTAAAAAGTAATGCATTTCAGTAACAGTAATGCAAAAGTAATGCATCTTTACTCAATGCTTGAAATAAGTAATCTGACATACAATGA
>NW_026129412.1:0-52358 GCF_022985175.1 Labeo rohita | reverse complement strand
TCTTCAGTAATACAGATGGAATTAAACCTGTAAAGGAGAAAAAAAAAAAAAAAGAAGAAGAAGATAAATGTAATGTAATATAATAAATTATAACATCAGTTTTGTTGTAGCTGTGCTGTTTTACACATTGACTAAATTACTTACTTCAGCTTTTTCAGTTTACACTGTTCATTCTTAAACAGAGTAGAGAAGATCTTTATTCCTGAGTTTCTGAGTTTAGTCCCACTCAGATTCAGCTCTGTCAGGTTTGAAGGATTTGAATTGAAAGCTTCAGTCAGAAACCAACAATCTTTTTCTGTGATATCGCTGTTATTCAGACTGCATTAAGAGAACAGTATTTACTCAACAATGTTGACATTACAAAAACATCCGCTGATTGTTCAGTAAGCACTCTCCAGTAAAAGATGCATAAAACACACTCAGCAGCAAGTTCACAATAAAACTTACATCAGTGTGTTGAGTTTACAGTGTTTGTCCTGCAGTACAGCAGCAAGTTTCTTCAATCCAGAATGTCCTAGTTTATGTTCATTCAGATTCAGTTCTCTCAGGAGTAACAGGTTTTCACCCAGAACTCTATTTACATACTGACAGGCTTCATCTGCAGCAGGACACAAAAACCTGCAGAGGAGAAAATGAAGCACGATTCAATTCAATTCTCTACAAAATATAAGGAACATAGCATTTGACATTGATGGAAAACAGGTTGAAATAGTTTATCCTTAATTTACTTGCTGTGTTGCTGATAAACATGATATAATTTCAGCTCTGTTATTTTTATATGAAAATAAATATGATGAACAAGACACTCAAAGTGCTTGCTATTTAATTCCATACAAAAGGCATATTTATCATTCACTTTTACTTTAATAGAAACGTGTATTTTAGATTTTTATAGAAATATAACAACAACCATATATCTCACGCAGAGATGCATAATTTAAACACATATCCACATGATATTAGATTTTTTTTATACATTTTAGAAAAGAACGGCAACATCACGGTTGTCTGAACCAATGAGCATTAATCTGTGTCGTCATCCAGGCGTTTCCAGTCGGTGGAGAGCTACTGCGCCCGACTGCTCAATCCGACACAGCCGCCTCGCTGTCGCGAGAGTTTTTTTGGCACACGTCATCATGACATCAGAGCAAGGCGGATGTAACTCGGACACATTTCTAACCAGCATGCATCTTGCGGTGATCACCGGTGATTGGTTCTGCACAGAATATGCTCATCTCAAACAAGCCTATTTTGTCTGACCTGAGACAGTGCCAACGCTAAGTCATGTCACTGTGACGTATGCACTGTAAAAACTCCAACTTGCAAATTGTTCACTCAGTTTAAAAATGTAAGTCAAGTGGACACATTTTTAAGCAAAATGTTGAGTTTACACATAAAAACAAGTTAACTCAATGTGTACTATATTTTTCCCAATGAACACAAATAAGAAAGTTGAGTAAACTCAGTATTTTAATTTCTTCATTTGAGCGGTCAACTTGACATTATTGCGCATGCGCAAAGTGCCGTCGTTGAACTATACACAGAGTTTACTGCTTCAAACATAAACAACGACGGCAAAGGGAGTGGATGTCTTCTTTTAAGGCAAGTTCTTTCTACACAGATTTAATATAGAAAGTAAGCCAAATAAACTACACAGTTAGGTTTGTAAATGTTCTTTAAAGAAAGAATAAACATTGTTGAATGAAGTCTGGCGGCTAACTAGTTAGCTAGCTTTGTTTTTCCCAAGCACGATCAGCTAACGTTAGCATTTGCAAGGTATGTATACAGATATATTTTTATAGATACAGTTCAAATGTTTATGTCGATTAAACGAGTGTATAATTAACCAGATAGAGGTTAATTATGTGTTGTATTTCGTTGTGCTAGGCGATATAACTTACTAGTTTATCTGGCACACCCTTGCTGTTTTTTTTGTTTTTTTTTTGTGATGCCGCGATACTGGTGCATATATGTGAAAGTGCAAGACGTGTAAGATGATAAACGTGCTTATTGACACACAACCGAAGCGTGCAGAAAATATGCGATCACAAATTCATCTCTCTGTAGCAGCTTAGTTCGCTTAAATTGTCAAATACACAAAGTTATGTCAAAATGTGATCATTTACATAAACAATCACTTGTAGGTCTGAAATGAGAGTCAACGGCTGAGATAAAATCGCCTGTGTAAATTTGATCCGTGCATTAACGTTAGTCTCATAAACCTGCTGATATTTGTTCCGTTAATGTTAAAAAAAAAAAATTAAAAATAAATAAATAAATAAAAAGCTAAGACAACACTCACTCCTCTTGACTGAACAAATTTAGCAGCTTCAATAAGAGTCAGTTTATTCCATACAGTGTAAATATGCAAATTTTTTTATACATGTATTTTTTGTATTATTTCTGACTTATTTCTGTACTGGTAAAAACTAGTCGTTATCCAGAATTTTATTATTATTATTATTGTTATGTTTTAAACATTTAATGTCAATATTTAGTAGGAAATATAATTTTTTTTTTTTTTTTTTTTTTTTTTTTTTACTGCAGGACACAAAGCCAGAGGATGTCCACACCAAGGGGATGAAGATGAGCATCTTAACTATTACTGGAAGATGATGTTGTCATCCATTCAAACCTAAAGGTGCCTAGGATGTAGTACTAGAGACGCAGATTGTGTTGGAATATATACATGGCCTTACCACTGCTGTTGCTGTCCTCTTTGGCTTAAATTTAGATCATCCAAAAAAATGAAAATTCTGTCATCATTTACTCACCGCCATGTCGATCCAAACCCATAAGACATTTGTTCATCTTTAATACACAAATGAAGATATTTTTAATGAAACCTGAGATATTTCTGTCCATTCACTGAAAAACTATTCACCTAAAATTCTGATGCTTCAAAATGTTCATAAAGAGATTGTAAAACAAATACATAAGAATCGAATGGTCTAAACAAAGTCTTCTGAAGAGACGTGATCACATTACACATCACGCATTTCACACTAAATGCTGCTCCATCTCTGCAAGTGCTGTGAGTTTGAGCCTTATATAACATGTATTAAAAAAAAAAAAAAAAAGTATTATATTTTAGTTTTCTATACAATGATAGCTTAAAAGCTATGTCAATTAGCACTGCATTATAAGTACACTCTAAAAAGATAGTTCTTTAAAGGTCTATTTAGAACCGAGTTTAGTTTTTTTTTTTTTTTTTAAATTGTTCTTTCTTACAATGTCTATACAATTTTAACTTTCATATTGTAACTTGTTTCCCATTGCCAATAATGTCTTTTTCTTTTTTTTTAGGTTCTTTTTTGTGTGACCAGCTCTGTTCGGTTAAGGATACTCTCTTCTCCACTAAGTAATAGAGGTAATGAGTTTATTTATTGTTAGATTTTTCTTAAAATTATTACTTGAGTGTTAAAGTGTTAAAGCTATATAAAACTATCCCAATATTTTTCTTTTTTTAATACTTTGAAGGGCATACTGCTTATGTCAATTTTTGCTTATGGCCTTCATAAGCATAATTGTTTTTACATAAACACATGGACACTCTTTAACTGTAAACTCAACTGTGTATTTCAGATGCATCATATTCACAACCTCATCGTCTGCAGAGAAACTGCCACTCAATCACACCACATTGATGGGCTTAAAGGCATCACAGAGGATCCTGAAGATACATTATTCCTGGAAATTTTGTCATTTTTCTATTTCTATTTTTACTTTCTGATGTATTTTTTTTTCATCTTCATTGTCAACTGTCATTTATTATTTGTATTTAGCCAATAACTGTTTTTAGAGCATTTTCATTTTTGCTTCAAGCTCATGTCAATTAAAAAAATAAAAGTACCTAACTGAAACTACATGCTGTTTTGTTTAGTTTTTGTGTGAGTGTGTAAAACCCTAATACAGGCTAAAATACATTATAGGAAAAACAAAAATGTTAACAGATAATATATGTAAATAATATTAATAAGTAAAACTAGTATCAAAGGTATAAATATACTAATATTAATGAAAATAAACTATTTTCAAATGTACTATTTTCTAAATCCTATTTCATGCATCCCTACAATTGCGTCTCCTCAGGAGACTTAAACTGCTCAATTCATATTAACTTATATATTTATTTAATTATTTATGATCTCTTCATGAACGCTTTGAAGTTTTGGGTGAACAGCCTTTCAATACAGGGATAGAAGTCTCTCAAATTTCATTTAAATATTTTAATTTGTGTTGAGTGTGAACAACGGTTTAGAACAACATGGGAGTGAGTAAATGATAAATTTTCAGAATAATTTTGGTTGAATTATTCCTTTAAGTGTTGTGTTAATAGTTGAAATATTTTGCTTCTTGATCCAGTGTGTTTGTTGCATTATGGATGCGCCAAAATAATAGATGGAGCAAGATGAACGTTTAAAATGACGGTAAAGTTTAGCTTCCTTTAAATTATATAAAAGTTTTTTTGTGACTTTTGATTTAAAACTTTACTTAAGGCTGCAGAATTTTAATATTTTTAATGTTACATTTTTCTGGCACTTAAAAAAAATAATTTTTAAGTGTGTGTTTTTTGTTTAAGAGTGTTTTTATTGTAAATAGTCACATCCTAGTTGCATCATAGTTTTTGTGGAGAAAAGCTAAATTGTGTTCATTTTGCAAAATGCCAATAAATACTTTCTGTAATGATGACAAAATCTTGTTTGTGTTATATTTACAGTATTGTTCATACTGCATGCATTTGTATTCTTAAAGGATGTGGAGGAGCATACAATGTGGCTTAGAGTCTGGATGTAAGATTTAAAGTTATACAGTTAAATAGTAAAAAATGCAGTTGAGTTGGGTTAAAATACTAAAGCAACCGGCTGCAAAGCTTTTTTGAGGTTACTGAACTTCAAGCAAAAAATTACTGGCACAACTTAGTTCTTGAAGTTCAGTAAACTCAAAAAAGCTTTGCAGCTGGTTACCTTAATATTTTAAGTTGAGTCAACTTACAATTTTAAGTTAACCAGCTGCAAAGCTTTTTTGAGTTTACTGAACTTCAAGAACTAAGTTGTGCCAACTCTGACTGGTAGTTCACTCAACTTCACTGAAGTTCACTGAACTTTTATATGAGTTGGCACAACTTCCCTCCTTTAAAGTTGAGTAAACTCAAAATTGCTTTGCAGCAGATTAACTCAATTTTTTAAGTTAACTCAACTTTTTATTTTTTACAGTGTGGCATCAAAGTAAAAAGAGAGAGATTGAAGAGCAGCTGGCTAACTTTGCCAGCGCAGTTTCTCCATAGTGACTGCAGAAGCTCTCATGACAACACAGCTGTTTTATGACTGGTCGAATTCACCACATGATGACAATGATGTGTGTTCCTGTTTAATCTGACACTTTCAGTTCCACTAATGCGCACAAATAAAAAGTCTTTTACTATAGTTCCAGTGTTATATTGAGTCATGTTTATCAAAAACACTGATAAAATTGTATATAGACCCACTTTAAATAGTATAGGTCTATGTTGAATTTTATTCTTGTACAGATGGCACTGTATTAACCCTCTTCAACCATTTACAGTAGAGTTGCAACAATACAGTTAGTCCACGGTTCAATACATACCTTGGTTTTTAGCTATGTTTTTCAGTTCGGTTCTGATATCTTACTACTTCAGTGTGTGTGTGTTTTTTTTGTTTTTTTTTTGTTTTTTTTTGCAACAAATTAACAAAATACTTTTATATTTAATAGGTTTTATATTTTCGATTTTTACGCAAAATAGAATGGGTTTCATTCATACTGGACGCCAGAGGGCGCCCTCGTGCAGTAAAGTCACATTTGCCTCAAAGAAGTATCACTGATTCCGTTCTGTTCCAGCTTTTCTAATATGGATGAAGGCATCGCTATTGCTGTGACTTGATAAAAACAATATATAACGTTAAACGTTTTGAATGATGAAATGTATGGACAATAAACACTCGTCTACAATAATATATGCTTTATCTGTGATCTTCAAGCCATCTCGTGCATTTTCATAAGCTATTGCTAATCGACATACATTGAATATGAGTATTGTCTGCCTCATTTTGTGACAAGAATCCACATCAGATCACATAAGGAAGTTATTTTACACTCGACTGATGTTGTGAATCAAAAACAAATTATAATGTTTTTTTTTAATAACTTCTATTTTTATAACTCTTTTTTTTTTGGACAATCAGTTTAGAAAGGCTTATCATTGCATGTCATTAGAATAGAATAAGCTCTGCCTGTTTTGCTTTTTCAAATATAAGCGGGGAAGCATTTTTCAGATTTCCAGAAGAGTTGGAAAAAAGAATTTGAATGGAGAGATACAGAGCGCTTTTGGATTGCATAAAATAATTAAAAAAAAAATAATAATAATAAAAAAAAAAAAAACACATGGCAAAGGAGGAGTAAACAGCACAAGAGGTGGTTAGGATGATTTTTAATGAGACTTGGGAGGAGGCCAGACTTTTTTGCATGTGGCTTGTGCATGTGTGTGTATAATGTGTCCATGCATGTAAATGTATGGGTGAATATGCATTCATGTGTATATATGTGCATTTATAAACAAAAAAGCTTTCTGAATGAAAACTATGCAACCCATTGTCACAAAAAAGACTATATGTGTAATATAGTTGAATTTTTAAGTGTGCTTGATTGTTTTGATCATGATTTTTTCGTTTTTTTTTTTTTTTCAAAATAAAAAGCAGAAAATGTATGTATGTATGCATGTATGTATGTATGCATGTATGCATGTATGTATGTATGTATGTATATATATATATATATATATATACACACACACATATATGACATATATGATAAAGCCAACACACCGTTGAAATTCTTTTTACAAACTGATCACACAGTATTAATGGGCAATAACTGTAATTATTTGTAAGCCATTTGTTTCGTGAAACTAATGACATCTTGCACTTAAAAAAATAGCACATTCTGTTTTTTTGTTTGATTAAGTTTTGTACCTGAACTGCACTTGGGTTCTCATTCACTCGCCACGGCACATTATTTATTATAGATATGTAATGTTAAAAAGTCTAGATGTTCTGCATGTCTTTGTGTGAACCAGTAGGTTGATGTACTACACATACTCATGTCTATGTGATGCTTGTGGTACTGTATGTTTTCATCCATATTTATTCAGTACACAAATTATGTTGTGCAGCACATTATTTCACAGCAATAATGAAATGTTTTGTTGTAAATTATATTTCTTTTTGATTACATTTTAAAATAATTATTAAATCGTTAAAGTTTTATTTCATTAAACAAATTTTTGATTAAATATATAAACACACAATACAAAAATTACAGAATTATTTAATCTTGTCTCACCTCAGTGTCTTCAGTTGACAATTTCGATCCTGTAGTAAATCATTGAGCTGCTTCACTCCTGATTGTCCAGGATCATTTCCTGTGAGATCCAGCTCTATCAGGTGTGAAGGGTTTGATCTCAGAGCTGAAGCCAAAGCTTTATAACCTTCTTCAGTGATACTGCAGTCTGAAAGTCTAGAGAAAAAAAGAGAAAAACATATCTGACTAAACTTTTAACTGGAGTAATTCCACATTGGAGAAAGAGTATGTTATTATTAAAATCAAACCATTGTTTATTTTTACTCACCTGAGTTTCATCAGTTTGCACTTTGTATTTTCTAACCCATTCTGGAATTTCTTCACTCCTGAATCTTGTAGATTATTGCTGCTCATGTCAAGCTCTTTCAGACTGGGGTTTGATCTCAGGACTGTAGCGAGAGCTGAACAGCTTTTCTCAGTTAGACCACACTTATGCAGACTAAAAGGTTGAACAGGAGAGCGAGAATTTATAAACACAAAGTACTTTGCTAATATTCAGTGATTACCAAGAATTATTGTGTTTTGGTCACCTGATATCTTTAACATACTTAATTAATTACAATAATAAATGAATACTCACATCAGTATGTTGAGTTTACAGTGTTTATCCTGCAGTAGAGCAGCGATCTGATTCACTCGTGTGTTCTCTAGTTCACGTTCACTCAGATTCAGCTCACTCATGAGTAATGGGTTTTTAATGTGAAGAACTTCAGTCAGATATTTACAGGCTTCTTCTGCATCAGGACTTTGTAACAACCTGGACACAATAGAAGTACATTGACATTACCTGCCATAAAATTATTTATGTTCACAGTGTTGTCAAAGGAACTTCATTCATTTCAAAGCTTTTACAAATGTATTTTTGTCAGTTTCCTTTTTCAGCTAAAACTGCATCTTATTATTTTAAGAACACTCACCTTAGTTTTAGTTTACAGTTTGGATCCTGTAGTAAATCATCAAGCTCCTTCACTCCTGATTGTCCAGGATCATTTCCTGTGAGATCCAGCTCTATCAGGTGTGAAGGGTTTGATCTCAGAGCTGAAGCCAGAGCTTTATAACCTTCTTCAGTGATACTGCAGTCTGAAAGTCTTCAGAAAATAAAAACTAGATTTTAATTTCACATTGTGGTTTAAGTTAATTCATTACTGCTCAATAGTCTGATCACCAAAATATTACAAATCATAGTAGAGCTAAATACACAGGTAAGCTACTTCTGGTTTCATTAATGTGTGGACTGATGAATGAATAACAGTTCATTAATAGTCAGAAGAGTCTGTGATTGTTGTATATGTGTGTTTTAAATTTGATTCTAAATGTAGGAAAAGATGGATAGTATGATTTCTGTATGAACATTTCTGAATTAATCTACAGATGTATGTGCACATTTGGTCTCTTGGTCTCTTCATGGATCTCAATATTTCAGATTGCTATGTGATGGAGGTTTCATGTTCCATTCACCCTTCACCACATAACTGTGCCCCTGCAAATACATTTCTGTGCCTCATGGAAATTCAGTGGTGTTCACATCCCAAAAAGCAACAGATATGTGCTGCATTTTATTTATCATCAGCTACTTTTAAAAATCAAAACCTTATGTATACAGATATATAGTAACTGGTAGCCAGCATAACATTCTGTCTCGTCTTTACTTTTTACTGTTTTGGGAGAAGTAAAATGACCATATGGCTTAAACAACCAGATGCATTTCCAGATACTTCTGGGCAAGTGTACACTTGTATCTTTTAGTATCAGATAGCTATTTGATCAGTGAAAATGCATGAAGTCGAAAAGTGTAAACAGGCCCTTAATTTATTTATTTATTTTTTTCTATGCAGGTGACAGATTGAACAAATATATAATATTCCTTCAATGGTCAGTGTAGCTGATGGTGAAATGTACTCACTTCAGTATCTTCAGCTCACATACAGGATTCTTCAGTCCCTCACAGATCTCTTTGACTCCTGAGTCCAGCAGACGACTGTTTTTCAGGTTCATCTCTTTCAGGATGGTTTTGGAGGAGAGAACAGTAGCTAGAACCGAGCAGCTTTTCTCTGTCAGCTTACAATTATTCAGCCTGAACACAAAAAAACATTATTATTTATTAGTCTTCATATTTGCTCACATGTGACTGACAACCTTTAATAATAAACAGAAAAGTTATAAATGTATAAATCACATTCACTCACTGAATTTTCTCCAGTTTGCAATGAGAGTCCATCAAAAGATCAGCAAGTTTCTTCCATTCGAGGTCTCCTAATTTATTTTCACCCAGATCCAGTTCTTTCAGTAATAATGGACTTTTACCCACAACTTTAGTGAGATGATCACATGCTTCCTGTGCAGCAGGACTTTTCAAAAAGCTACATGAAGTAGAGATGAGAATAAGAATTTAGATGAGAATTTAGATTCCGTAATCTTGTTATATTTTATTGTATTTGCAGCTCCAATCTTCTTTATGCGTCCAGTGTAGTAATATAATTTTCATTGTCTCCAGTATTACTAAGAAAACATGTTATATAAGAAGTTAGATATAGAATTTTTTGTTTCACAGAACACATGAAATTCAGTCACTGCTTAGAACTGCAATTTTGTACATTCATCTAATGCTGCACCAGCTAATTTATCCCTTCTGCCTACTTTCATACAGCTGATGTGTCTCACATCTATGTCTTATTATTAGATATTTGAAGACAATTATGACCTGATTTTCTTTAATGCACAATGTCCATCCTGTAGTAAATCATTGAGCTCCTTCACTCCTGATTGTCCAGGATCATTTCCTGAGAGATCCAGCTCTATCAGGTGTGAAGGGTTTGATCTCAGAGCTGAAGCCAGAGCTTTATAACCTTCTTCAGTGATACTGCAGTCTGAAAGTCTAGAACGGGAATTGTAAAATTGAGCTGATTAATCAGTTACTCCACAAATGTCCTGAACATCATTAATCCATGTAAAAACAGATTGCTGACTTTGAGGAAAACAACCTTTAATACATTACACATCAATTTACCTGAGTTTTTCCAGATTACAGTTCACTTTCAATCCATCAGAGAGCAGATTCACTCCTGAATCTTGTAGATTATTATTGCTCAGATCAAGATCCTTCAGACTGCTGGAGTCTGAGCTAAGAACTGAAGCAAGAGCTAAACAGCTTTCATCAGTTAGATCACACTCACTGAGCCTGAAAATAATAATTGAACAACATCAATAATAAAGATTTAATTAATTGAAGGAAAAAAGGCCACCATGAGAAAATTATTTTCAGAAGTATAAGTAGTAAGGGAGTTCTGCAGATCCACACACGATGATCTGGATACTGGAAGCTGCCCTTTAAAATTCTGCATGGATAGGATATAATTTGTAATATTCAAATTGAAATAACAAATCTTTGTTATGTATTTCTGTTTTCATGTAATGCCACTATGTACATTCCAGTGATATATGCTTTTACTGTGTTGTGGTCACCTAGTTCCTTACATGGCACTCATAATTAGTGTCTGTGAGATTATATAAATCTCTAGATATTTTCAGGGACAGATGAGTTACTTACAGTGTAAATAAAAATGTAAGATAATTCATGTTAAAGCCGAAAACATTATATAATTTTTAAATCACATGACAGGCCTAACATTTGTAGTTAAACTGTTCTCACGAGTGGCTGTACATAAATGCACTGTAATGAAATGCCTGATTCTTTATTACATAGAATGTGGAACTAGTTGTGCAAGTTGTACATTATTACCTCTTTAGGCCTCACTTGAAAAGGTATACAAGCATTTCTTTTACATAAACATCTATTTACTAACTTTCTGTGGGCAGTAATAATGCATTATAAACTGATTCCAGCAAATAATGCTGAGGTTTGTAAAATAGATAGATAGGGAACAGATAGGGATGTCCTGAGCCGATCTCAAAGATCAGGATTGGGCCGATCAAGCATTCTTAACTAATCGGTATCGGCTCTCCAAAGCCCGATCCTTATTTTATGTCAGCTGTCATACTGGTGTCATGTGGTAAGTGGTGGTATTTGCCTTACAGTAGATTAAGCAACTGCCTTTAAAACCAAAAGAAGAAATGTGCATGTGTGACACGTGAGAACCAGTGAAGTCTGTTTTAGCATGTCACACACGTTTGAGATTCCCTGTTCAATGTATTTGATGCACACTTTTGTAACAATCACTCATTCATTTATCATTTACTTTTATCTGCCATCAGACTATCTAAGATGTAGTTATTATAATGCGTTGCTATGGGTTGAATCTCGCACTGAATTTGACAGGCTGGCATTGTGACACAGCAAACTTCATGCTTTCTAACCATATCTTCATTTTTTTTCCCTTTATGTTTCAATTATTTTGCTTATTGTAGGCTATATATAAAATGCAAGAACTTTACATCAGTAGTCCAATATTCTACCAGTGTCTTTATACAGTATATTTAGATATACATAGAGAAAGTGTATCTTATATATGTATACACACAGATAAATATTATTACTTTTACTCTTTGCACAAACTTTAATGTGCATGAACTGTGCACCAAACACTAGGAATATGCAAGTATCGGATTAAGACTTGATATTGGCAGATACGCAATATACAATGACTCCGATTGGATCGGGGGCACAAAATAACTTGACAGAAGGGAAAAGACTTGCTCTAGAGACTAATAATAACTTGCAAATTAATAAATCAAATTTTAGTTAAACCATATTATTGTGATTGTTATTTTGTTCAGTGTAGCTGATGGTAAAATGTACTCACTTGAGTATCTTCAAATCACACACAGGATTCTTCAGTCCCTCACAGATCTCTTTGACTCCTGAGTCCAGCAGACGACTGTTGTTCAGGTCCATCTCTTTCAGGATGGTTTTGGAGGAGAGAACAGTAGCTAGAACTGAACAGCTTTTCTCTGTCCACTTACAATTATTCAACCTAAACACAAAAACAGCATTATTTATTATTCAACACACATCAGATCATTAGGTCTTTATTTATGCTCACAGATGTGACTGACAGTCTTTTATAATGAATAAACAGGAGTCATAATGTATAAATCATGTTCACTCACTTCATTTTCTCCAGTTTGCTATGAGAGTCCATCAAAAGAGCGGATAGTTTCTCCCCATCCAGGTCTCCTAATTTATCTTCACTCAGGTCCAGTTCTGTCAGAAGTAATGGACTTATTTTCAGAACTTTAGTGAGATACTTGCACGCTTCCTGTGCAGCAGGACTTTTCAAAAACCTGCAGGGTGTAGAAGAGAATTAAGAATTTAGGTTTTTGGACAAGAGACATTATGTTTCCGCTCCTCAAGAGTTTTGGGAGTGGCTGCTGTAGAAGGCTTAGTCAGAGGGTGTTTAGCCAATTTGGAAAAAAAGATATTTTAAGAAACCATTAAAACTGTGTACAGGACAGGTTGTATTAGTCATTAGTGGACCATATAGCTAAGATGCTAATCGTGCTCCACATGCAGCCGCTAGATGGCACTGATTGCTTTTGCAGTGCTGTCAGAAGAAATCCATGCACAAAAGAAATTCATTTAAAAATAGTATTTTGTAGACTGTTAAGTAACTGTTTAGTGTCAATTTGCTATTTATATGGGACATATTTCTCAGAAAATTACAGAAGAATCACACATCTGTTCTGTTAATTCAATGTAATATAATGCTCCTAATTTTGCATACTGTGTGTGCTCTGATGTGATTAAAAAAATAATCAAAAGAAGACATGACTTCTCAACTGATTATTAATGCAGCACTGCAGCATGGTTGCAGAAAGTTAATTTTAAAGTACAACAAAAAAAAAAAACATGTTAAGATTTCTCCACCTAATGGTGTTCAATTTATAGCGCCCATCCTGTAGTAAATCATTGAGCTCCTTCACTCCTGATTGTCCAGGATCATTTCCTGTGAGATCCAGCTCTATCAGGTGTGAAGGGTTTGATCTCAGAGCTGAAGCCAGAGCTTTATAACCTTCTTCAGTGATACTGCAGTCTGAAAGTCTAGAACAGAAAAGAAAGTTTTCTTTGTTGAGATACAGTTTATCATACAGATACTAAGCTTTATAAATAACTTCTAACAAAATGTATGCTTATCTAGTGTGTTTTTCTCCCATAGAATCTATAAATAGATGCATTAACCAAATCCTTGATAATCAAAACTTAAGTTCATCATTTGCCAAAAAGTTAATTTTGTCATTATTCATTCACCCCCATGTTGTGTTTAAAACTTAATTGAGTCAAACACAAAAACAGAACATTAACCCCAGTATAAGTGAAACTATATGAAAATCATCAATTGAACATAATTTTGTATTAACATATAGTAATTTGGATTAATGTCAATACGCACTTCAGTTTTTCTAATATGCATTGTTTGTTTTCTAACAGATGACAGATCTTTTTAATTCCTGAGTTTTCTAGTTTATTCCCACTCAGATCCAGCTCTATCAGGTTTGAAGGATTTGAATTAAATGCTGATGTCAGAGCAGCACAACCTTCTTCTGTAATGCTGTTATTATTCAGCCTGCAGAGAAAGAAACAAAGACAGGAATCATTCTTTGGTTTATTTCATCCACAATACAAAACTACTAACAGAAGGATACATTTATATGGTTCTTATTCTGCAACTACTTTAATGAACAGCAATGACAGCATTTTGAAAACTTCAAATACTCACATCAGTGTGTTGAGTTTACAGTGTTTATCCTGCAGTAGAGCAGTGATCTGATTCACTCGTGTGTCTCCTAGTTCACGTTCACCCAGATTCAGCTCTCTCGTGAGTAATGGGTTTTTACCCACAATTCCAGTCACATATTGGCAGGCTTCATCTGCAGCAGGACCCAAAAACCTGCAGAAGGGAAGATGAAGCAGGATTCAATTCAGTTTAACTTGGTGTAATCAAAAATATAATTTGATTCTGATGGGAAACAGTGAGACAAGATTTATCTTGAATTTACTTTGATGCAACAGACTGTATTTATGTTCGCCTGCATGCAATTTTATTTTGTATTATTTCATCATGTCTCACCTCAGTGTCTTCAGTTGACAGTTTGGATTCTGTAGTAAATCATTGAGCTCCTTCACTCCTGATTGTCCAGGATCATTTCCTGTGAGATCCAGCTCTATCAGGTGTGAAGGGTTTGATCTCAGAACTGAAGCCAGAGCTTTATAACCTTCTTCAGTGATACTGCAGTCTGAAAGCCTAAAGGAATGCAATCAATTACTCATTTAATAAAAACAAGATTACATTTTTCAGATTATGACATTTATAACTGTCTTTTCCCAAAAAATCCAGTATGTTTGCCAATATTTAAATAAACCTTTTTAGACAAAAGTGAATGTTTTTCACTGCTGTAATACACATAGCAAACTGAAATTTTCAGTTCATCTTTAAATTCACCAAATTCAAACCTGAGTATCTGCAGTGTGCACTGAGAATTTCCCAGTAGAGTGGAGATTTCAGTCACTCCAGAATTCGATACTGTATTTCCACTCAGAACCAACTCTACCAGGTTTGAAGGGTTTGAATTAAAAGCTGACATCAGAGCAGCACAACCTTCTTCTGTAATACAGATGGAACTAAACCTATAGAACAGAGAAAAAAGCCATTATAGTTATGCAACTAATAGCTTTGGCTATTACTACTTTAGCCCACCACTATGTGATTTGCATGAGAATTCTTTTTCAGTAGATGGCTTTTTTTACTCATTGACTAAATGACTTACTTCAGCCTTTTCAGTTTACACTGTTCATTCTTAAACAGAGTAGAGAAGATCTCTATTCCCGAGTTTCTGAGTTTTGTCCCACTCAGGTTCAGCTCACTCAGATTTGAAGGGTTTAAATCTAAAGCTTCAGTCAGAACATGACAATCTTCATCTGTGATATTGATGTTATTTAAACTGCATTAAGAGAAAACACAGTTACAGTTTTAACTAAATAATTCTCAAGCGTTAGTTGTTAGTTAAAACTCAACACTCTCTGTTAAGCGTTACATAAAACACATCCAGCAGCAAGTTCATAATGATTAAAAGCTGTCATCATAACAGTAAAACTTACATTAGTGTGTTGAGTTTACAGTGTTTATCCTGCAGTACAGCAGCAAGTTTCTTCAATCCTGAGGGTCCGAGTTTACATTCACTCAGATTCAGCTCTGTCAGGAGTAACAGGTTTTCACCCAGAATTTTATTCACATACTGACAGGCTTCATCTGCAGCAGGACTCAAAAACCTGCAGAACAGAAGATGAAGCAGGATTCATTCAGTTCTCAATTAAACTTGGAGTAATGAAAAATAGCAGCCAATTCTGCTGGATAAATGTGTAAAATGGTTAAAATTACTTTCCTGCAAACAAATTGCATTAATTAAATATTTTTTCTATAAATAATTCACAATCACATAATTTAGTTTGTATTATTTCATCAAATCTCACCTCAGTTTTAGTTGACGGTTTGTATCCTGTAGTAAATCATTGAGCTGCTTCACTCCTGATTGTCCAGGATCATTTCCTGTGAGATCCAGCTCTATCAGGTGTGAAGGGTTTGATCTCAGAGCTGAAGCCAGAGCTTTATAACCTTCTTCAGTGATACTGCAGTCTGAAAGTCTAACAAAAAGAGATTTAAAACAAAATGCATTGGAGCTTTTTTGCAGAAATATTAATTGTTTTAATATTTAATAATTCAAAAATACCATTATTATTTATTTTCTCTGATTATTGAGGCAATGTATAACTTATTATATTACAGAAGCATTTTTTCCCTTTCTTTATTATACTACAGTCATTTTTTGGGATCCTGGAGATGCCCTGACATTTGTGTTAATTTCAATTAATTTTACCATCATACTGGCAATAGTTTCATTACATTAGATTTAGCAAAAATTGTGCTACAGTAATAATACGTATCTGAGACACTGAAACCTTGTGATTAAAAATATATAATTTTTTTTTAGCTATACTCCATCTCCACCCGGATATCATCTATTATCCACGGCGGAGATACAACCATCAAGGCTCTCGTCGGAATTTCAACTCTCACCGTTCTACAGCCATAAACATTTGGTCCAGTTCTCGACGTACACGCTCTGTCAGCCGTGCAGTCAACCACAACGTGTTAGCCCGCCGAAGCCGGTCGGCTAACACTTCCAGCTCTGAAAACACTCCACTCAAGTGCGCTCTTCTTAATGTTCGCTCTTTGTCAAACAAGGGATATATCATTCGGGACCTCATCATTGACCATGAGTTAGATTTTATATTTTTAACAGAGACCTGGCAACAACCTAATGACTTTTCACTGCTCAACGAAGCTGCACCACCAGGATTTGTTTACAAATCACAACCCCGTGGCACGGGTCGGGGAGGCGGTCTCGCGATGTTTTACCGCGAGAAGTGGAAAGTCTTGCCAGTATCCACACCTGTTTTTAGTTCGTTTGAGCATGTGGTCTGTGTACTTTCTGGTCAAATTCCAACTATCATCGCTACTGTTTATCGCCCACCCAAACTAAATTATAACTTTATAGATGACTTTGTTGGTTTTATTGCATATTTATCTACTTTATCATCAAATGTAATATTGTTGGGTGATTTCAATATCCATATGGATAATCCCAACTTGCCTCTTACTAAAGACTTCATCTCCTGCCTGGACAGTTTTGGTTTTCTTCAGCATATAACCTCTCCCACACACTCCAAAGGCCATATTTTAGACTTGATTTGCTGTTCTGGTGTCACTCCCATCAACATTATAGCTGATGAACTCCCTATAATTCCCTTGCTCCGTTAAAAACTCGACCTGTTTCATTCACTGTTTCTGCCCCCTGGTTCACCACTGATCTTCGCCTCATGAAAGCAAAAGGACGACAACTGGAACGACTGTATAAGAAAACTGGTCTCACTATACACAAAGAACTATATAATAACCATATTTTGCATTGTAAGGATTCCATTGCTACCACCAAATCTCAGTATTATTCTAGTTTAATTACTGCTAATCATGGAAATTCAAAGTCACTTTTCACTATTTTGAATAATATTACTCAACCACAGGATTCTTTGCCTCCACATTTGTATACAAATTCCTTCTGTAATTCCATTATGTCATTTTTCAATGCTAAAATCTGCAATATCTATCAACACCTTGACTCCATTCCTCACCAACTTTACTCCTTTGGTGACCTTTATCCACCCATACATACACTTTCTTCTTTTCACCTCCCCTCTTTTTCAGAACTTACTGTACTCATCCAGAAATCTAAACCGTCTACATGTCAACTTGACCCTTTACCTTCATATCTTGTCAAATCCTGCCTTCCTTCTCTGCTCCCCATTATCGCTTCCATTATTCACTCTTCTCTTACTACTGGAATTGTCCCAACATCTTTCAAAACTGCTGTCATTACACCTATCTTGAAAAGGCCTGGTGCTGACTCTTCAAATTTCAACAACTTCCGTCCTATATCTAATTTACCTTTCATTTCTAAAATTCTCGAAAAAACAGTTGCCACTCAAATTCATTCTCACCTTTCTCATAACAATCTCTATGAACAGTTCCAGTCTGGTTTCCGCCCATATCATAGTACTGAAACGGCACTTGTAAAAATTACTAACGATCTTCTTATGGCAGCTGATTCTGGACTACTCACTATTCTTATCCTCCTTGACCTGAGTGCGGCCTTTGACACCATTTGTCACACCACCCTTCTTAATAGACTATCATCCATTGGTATTACCCATACTCCACTAAATTGGCTAAAATCCTATCTTTCTGGCCGCACTCAGTTCATTCAGCTTAAATCATTTAAATCCATTCCTTCCTCCGTCACTACAGGTGTGCCCCAGGGCTCTGTCCTGGGGCCCCTTCTTTTTATTATCTACCTTCTTCCCCTCTGCAATATTCTACGTAAATTCAATGTTAATTTCCACTGCTATGCGGATGACACCCAGCTCTACCTCTCCACAAAGCCCTCAGCCACTTTACCACCTACTACCCTTACTGATTGTATTGCTGAAATAAAATCCTGGTTTACCCTCAACTTTCTTAAACTTAACAGTGATAAAACTGAGGTTATCCTCATTGGCAGCAAATCCATATTATCCAAAACTAACAGTTTCTCTATCACAGTTGATAACTCCTCCATCTCACCTTCCCCCCAGGTTAAGAGTCTAGGTGTAATCCTTGATAGCACATTATCATTTCAATCACACATCAATAACATTACCCGGTCAGCCTACTTTCACTTAAGAAATATTAATCGTCTCCGTCCATCTCTTACCCCCTATTCTGCAGCCATTCTTGTCCACAGCCTAGTGACTTCCCGTCTAGACTATTGTAATTCACTTCTTTTGGGTCTCCCTCACAAATCCCTCCGTAAACTTCAACAAGTCCAGAATTCAGCTGCCCGAATCATTACCCGAACCTCTTCTATCCATCACATCACTCCTGTCCTCCAGCAGCTTCATTGGCTCCCTATCCAGTTTCGTATCCAGTTTAAAGTCCTCTTGCTGACATTCAAAGCTATCCACAACCTCTCCCCCCCTTATCTATCTGATCTTCTTCATGTTTCCATTCCATCTCGTTCTCTTAGATCCTCTTCCTCATTACATTTGTCTGTTCCATCTTTCCGTCTTACCACAATGGGGAGCAGAGCATTTAGCCGCTCTGCTCCCCGTCTCTGGAATTCCCTACCATCTTATCTTAGAAACATGGACTCATTTGCTCATTTCAAATCTGGACTCAAAACTTATCTGTTCAAACAAGCCTATTCATTGTAAAATCCATTCATTTGTCATTTATATTAATTTTAATTTATTTTTGCATTTTATCTTTTGTAGTGTGTATTAATTTTTATGTATGCTTGTACGGTGACCTTGAGTGTCAGAAAGGCGCCTTTTAAATAAAATGTATTATTATTATTATATAAATATGCATATAAAATATACAGTAAACATTATTTCACAATTTTTTTGAGTACTGGATTATGTAAAACAGAGATTATGTAGGCCATGTTTTTGCTGCAACATGTTGTGAAAGCCATGCTGTTCCAGAAATAAGGTCACAGAAACCTTTTTGTTTTCTTTATTTTTCAAAAGCACACCATTTTGTTGTTTGTTGAGTGGCACAATTAAAAGTAAACCTTTTTTACAGTTTTAAATGATGTCTTCTTTTTATCTGGTATTGCAAGTGCTGTTGTAGAAAAAAATCCAAGTGATTGTGCCAGGACCTTAGTCATCTCCAGAGGGTTAACTTTAAACAAAAATAGTTATGTTATTCAAATCAAACAGTGGTTCACTGAACTCACCTGAGTTTCTCTAATTTGCAGTTTGTATTTTTTAATCCACTCTGAAGTTTCTTCACTCCGGAATTCTGTAGATTATTGTTGCTCATGTCAAGCTCTTTTAGACTGGGGTTTGATGTCAGGACTGTAGCGAGAGCTGAACAACTTTCCTTTGTTAAACCACACTTACGCAGACTAAAATGTTGAACATGAGAAGGAGAATTTACAAACACAAAGTACTTGATTATATCTAGTGATTACTTAGATTTATTGTGTTTTGTCATCTGGGTTCTTTAAGATTCTTCAAATGTGCAATAATAAATGAAAAGAATACTCACATCAGTGTGTTGAGTTTACAGTGTTTATCCTGCAGTAGAGCAGTGATCTGATTCACTCGTGTGTCTCCTAATTCACATTCACTCAGATTCAGTTCTCTCAGGAGTAACGGGTTTTTACCCACAATTCCATGCACATACTGACAGGCTTCATCTGCAGCAGGACTCAAAAACCTGGAGACATGAGTAGTCAAACCAGGACATAAAAGTCAGTTTGTTTTGTACAATTATTTTAAAATCATTAAGTTACTTTATAATTCTACAAACTCTGTAGATATGTGCTAAACACTTATCTTATGTTCTTAATTATGCTCATCCTTGAAAGAATGCAACTTTATTGGATGTTTGATTGTTTACGGTGTTCTTGATATATGTGAGCTACTGGATCAAGTAATTTCCCTAAAGGGATGAATAAAGTATTATCTAATCTAATCTAAATTCTAGTGTATGTATTAACTTATCAGGTAATGTCAGTGGTATGACCCATTTCAAATGCGGCCAAAACTACAAAAACAGTGCTTGCCTATAAATAAATTTTAACTCGTTGATTAAATATATTGCTAGGGACAATTCAGTGGTCACTAGATACTGGTATGGACATTAAACCTACTAAACCTATGCCCTTGGGAGAAGTATATCGAGATTACCTTCCATATGATGATTTATTTTCAGAAGCTTGTGAAAAGGCCTACAGTCATTTCAAAGCTTTTACAAATGTTATTTTGGACTGTTTAATTCTCCTTCAGCTAAAGTGTTTTTAAGACTAAGGCTAAAATATTTTAACACTCACTTCAGAGTCTTCAGTTTACAGTTTGGATCCTGTAGTAAATCACTGAGCTGCTTCACTCCTGTTTGTCCAGGATCATTTCCTGTGAGATCCAGCTCTATCAGGTGTGAAGGGTTTGATCTCAGAGCTGAAGCCAGAGCTTTATAACCTTCTTCAGTGATACTGCAGTTTGAAAGTCTACAGGAAATAAATACATGATTAAAATTAACAGTGTGCTTCAAATTATTAAATTACTGCACAAATCAGAAAATATGAATCAAACAATCACTAAATCACAATACAGCTGAATGAATGGTCAGATATGCAGGAACACAACTTATAGTTTTAGCCTGCCTGCTAGAATGAATCAGAAGGATTTGTATATTTACAAATGTTCATCAAATGAAGATGAAAGCAAATTATCAGTATGTATCATTAGCCAAAAAAAAAAAAAAAAAAAAAAACCTCTGTTAAACAGCACACACTCACACTGCATTGTATCTTAGACAGGTTTAGACTCTCACATTCTATGTACATCTTGTAAAATATTTCATCATTAACAATAACTTCAGTTTGAAGAAATGTATACAATATTACTATTCTAGAAGTGTTATGATTAACTGTCTTATTTTCGTATTATTATTGGTTTAATTAATGGAATGCTGCTTTGAGTCCATAAGTCCATTTGGACTAAATCTAAATCCTAAAATGAGTGTATCTGATGGTGAAATGTACTCACTTGAGTATCTTCAGCTCACACACAGGATTCTTCAGTCCCTCACAGATCTCTTTGACTCCTGAGTCCAGCAGACAGCTGTTGTGCAGGTCCATCTCTTTCAGGACGGTTTTGGAGGAGAGAACAGTAGCTAGAGCTAAACAGTTTTTCTCTGTCTGCTTACAATTATTCAGCCTTAAACACAAAAACAGCATTAAAATTTATTCAGTGCATATTCAACACACTTCATATCTGCTCCACGTACAATTGGAAGTTCTTTATAATGACAAAACAGAGATGTTATGATGTATTAACCCTTTCACGCGTATGATCACACCGGTGTGATCATTCTTGGCTGGTCCCTGGAGCGTACGATCACACCAGTGTGATTCGAACGTTCAGCGCGTCACGTGATCAACTGCTGAATTCAAATCTGCTTTGGCTGGCGCTGAGCCAGATCTGACGCGCTGAGCGTTTGTCATATTATCGCAACTATTCTGTGTTTTCAACCATATAATGCTTATTTTAGGTTCCAGACATTTACATACACATACGTCCTAGTAAAACGATGCATTTATAGTTAGCAAAATACAAGCCGATGTCTATGGAAGCGGCAATACAAATATTATCTGACGGATCCTTACAAATATTATCTGACGACATGTTTTATTGATATCATATACACATTGTGTAGGTAACTATAAAGTTTACTCTGCTCTTCTCCAAGCTCACCAGAGATTTACTTTAATGTTTTTCGGGAGGAGAGGATGAATTTGCGGTTTGTAAATCCCACAGCTCGGATTCAGCGCGAACTAACATGGCGGCGCCCATCACCCGGTATAGATCAACTAACACGCCCATTATAAAAGTGTTTAAACCTCCAAATACATTTACTTGCACACATTTCAGAATCGGAATATCAGATATTTCATAATACAGTCAGCACGTTTGTGAATATTAATAATAAAAAGGGAAAAACTATATAAAAGTGATACATGTGTCATACAGCGCTATTGTGGCTGCGTTGTGTCACGTGACAAACACGACGTGTCGCCATGGAAACAATGAGGCTATACGTTCTAAATAACGGTCGCCTAAAAAAACTCACTCTGGGGGCTCAGCTAGAATATTTTAAACTCACGTGTGAAAGGGTTAAGCATGTTCACTCACTTCATTTTTTCCACTTTGCTATGAGAGTCCATCAAAAGAGCAGAGAGTTTCTCCCCACCCAAGTCTCCTAATTTATCTTCACTCAGATCCAGTTCTGTCAGAACTAATGGATTTGTACCTAGTACTTCAGTGAGGTACTCACACGCCTCCTGTGCAGTAGGGCTTTTCAAAAACCTAAAGGAGGTAGAAGAGAACTTAGATTAGATAAGCATGCTATAACTTCATGTCATTTACAGCTTTCATCCTTCTTATGGGTCCAACGTAGTATTAATGTCATTGTTATTATAGCTGCCTCCACTTCTGCTGAGAAAATATAATTATACAAAAGAAAACTTGATTTCCAGACTCATGGAATTCAGTTGTGTGATGAAACAGAATTTCTTTAACACTAAAACCACCATGCGGGTCAATTTTACCCGCGCGCAAACAAGCGTTTTGATATGGCTAAAGAAGATTTTATTTCACTGTATTATGCCACTGTCTTGATAAAGAAGTGTCTAGTGTCATAAAAAATGATTGTCTAGTCATCAACTTATATTTTTGCCCTGTTGTTTTATGTTTATAGATTTTTATGCAGGCTACAGTCCGTTTTCATAACAGTCAATTTAACATAAACAAGACTGCGCTGACAAAGGGAATTAAAAGGAAGTAACTACATAATTGTGTGGTGTAATATTAGAATTCATTGTCATTATTCAATAAATTAAGACAATTCATATTATTTAAATTACTAAAATAACCCATAGACAACAATGTGTAATATTAACTTGTGCACACTGCATATGATGATGCGATGTCAAATTCAAGTGCAGAGCTTCACCTAATGAATGATTAATTAGTTTATTTATATAATTTATAATTTTAATAAGATAGCAACAAAAATATATATATATATATATATATATATATATATATATATATATATATATATATATATATATATATATATATATATACACTTAGGGTAAGGGTAAAAAAAAAAAAAAAAAAGGTTGTATTCATTACATAGATCGAATTTTTTTTTTTCAGGAAACGGCCAGACTAGAATAAATAGCAACACAGTAGCGAACAATAAACAATAGAAATGGCAAAACAAAAATGAAATAAATAATCCAAAGTTTTAACAATATGTGTAACGTTAGGCTAAAACATCTAAATATGAGATTGTGTCAGATGAGCCGTCAGATGCTGAGCGACCCAGGATGCATAACAGACTCTCCAATAATCATGGTATTTACTGCTTCTAATACCTCTTCAGCATCAATAAACTGCCTTTTTTTTACTCATATTGACTTTATTTATGAAACTGATAACCACTAATTCAGTGAGTAAAAGGCGCTGCCTAGCAATGTACAATGTAAAAACATAACCGGCAAGTCTATGACAGTGCGAAGCTACACGCATTATATAGTGAGTAAATTTGACCCGCGCTGCCGCTTTTAGGTATAAATGCTCTGTTTTTCGATCTGGTATTATTTAAACACTTTTTAACACCAGGGGATTTTAAATTACACAATTTCAGTAAAAGTCAATAACTGGGAGACTTGAGTGTTTTATTGAAAATCTGTTATGTACATTTGAATAACAGGTACGGGTAAAATTGACCCCGGCGGTTCTAGTGTTAAACTGAATTTCAGTAAATTCTACTTTGTCATTTTAAATTTAAAATATAAATATCCATTTGTCTTCTTTACATAGTTGTACAGCTCTGACCATGTATTTGGCTTCTTTGAAATATTTGAAGAAAATTATCACCTGATGGTCTTTAATTTACAGCATCCACCCTGCTGTAAATCAATGAGCCCCTCCACTCCTGACTGTCCAGGATAATTTCCTCTAAGATCCAGCACTGTCAGGTGTGAGTTTGACTTTAGAGATGAAGTCAAAGTTCTATATCCTTCTTCAGTAATACTACAATCTGCAAGTCTATATACATGTATAAAAAGATTGATTAAATGACATCATCTGCTTCAATTAAATTTCTAAATATGTTACATAAAATGTAATGTTGTAAGCTGCCAGAGAAAAAAAAAACTGAAATTAAAACAACATTAGTCTCCACAGTCATCTAGATTTGTATCATTTGATATACCAAATAGACATTTTGTAATGTATTCTGCATCTTTGTGATCTTGTGAACTTAGCTGGTAATTTTCATCTGTCCATGTTTTGTGTGTTCCTCCTCATTACTTACTGATCGTTTGCACCTGTGTCTTGTTAGTTCAAGCCATGTCATAATTCTGAGATGAGAACATGTTACATTCTACTCTATCTGAATTATGTTTTTCTATGGCAAAACTATCAACAGCAAAGCCCTCATGTGCTCCTGAACTCGTAATT
The DNA here is from genome assembly GCF_022985175.1 of Labeo rohita. Lineage (NCBI taxonomy): Eukaryota > Metazoa > Chordata > Actinopteri > Cypriniformes > Cyprinidae > Labeo > Labeo rohita. The sequence continues at coordinate 27,391 of NW_026129412.1, read as the reverse complement.
ACAACTTGTGTGATGTATATTCACAAACAGACATGTACATAAATGAAAATACACACTTCAGTTTCTCTAATCTGCATTGTGCATTTTCCAACAGAGGACAGATTCTCTCAATTCCTGTGTTTTGTAGTTTATTTCCACTCAGATCCAGCTCTGTCAGGTTTGAGGGATTTGAATTAAATGCTGAAGTCAGAGCAGCACAACCTTCTGCTGTAATACTGTTATTATTCAGCCTGCAGAGACAGAAAACAGTATTCAGTTTATCTCAAAACCTTCTTTAATAAACAACAATGACAGTTTTAATACAAAACCATTGAAAATATCAAAACAATGTTGTATTTGAAAGCCATTTTACATACAGAAATATTAAACTATTTACAATACTTACGTCAATGTGTTGAGTTTACAGTGTTTATCCCTCAGTAGAGCAGCGATCTGATCCATTTGTTTGTCTCTTAGGTTCTGTTCTTCTAGATTCAGATCTCTCAGGAGTAACGGGTTTTCACCCACAATTCCAGACACAAACTGACAGGCTTCATCTGCAGCAGGCTCTAAAAACCTGCAGAAGAGAAGATGAAAGATGATTAAATTTAGTTCTCTCCTAAACTTGTTATAATGAACAAATCTATAAATTACTGCTTGAAACCTATATTAAAACATAAAATCAAATCACCATTAACAATACAACAGATTACTGTATTAGTGAAATATCTCTTCTATAAAAAATATCCTTAATGTCATTTTTTTTGTATTATTTCATCACATCTCACCTCAGTGTCTTCAGTTTACAGTTTGAATACTGTAGTAAATAATTGAGCCCTTTCACTCCTGATTGTCCAGGATCATTTCCTGTGAGATCCAGCTCTATCAGGTGTGAAGGGTTTGATCTCAGAGCTGAAGCCAGAGCTTTATAACCTTCTTCAGTGATACTGCAGTTTGAAAGTCTAGAACAGGAATGAAAATGTAACATTAATTGATTATTCTAGAAATTTTCTGAACAATCTAAATCCATAAAAGGAAACATTCTGTGAGATGGAAGAAAACCAAAAAAAGGACCTTTAGTATGTCAGGCATCAACTCACCTGAGTTTCTCTAGTTTACAGCTCTTTTTTAGTCCATCAGAAAGCAGCTTCACTCCTGAATCTTGCAGCTTATTATTGCTCAGGTCAAGATCCTTCAGACTGCTGGAGACTAAACTAAGAACTGAAGCAAGAGCTGAACAGCTTTTCTCATTTAGATCACAGTTACTGAGCCTGAAAAAAAGGTTCTTAAATTATTCTCATTCTATATTGCACAATGTAAATCAAAAGTAAACATGAACAAAATGTTTAAATGAAGCATTTATCATACTGTCCATATGTATAAAACGTAACTCATCATTAGGCCTATAATATACAGATACATTAAACCAGCACATTATTTAATCACCTAATTTGCAAATAATATCTAAAACAAATTAAACTTTCAATTTTGATTCAACACAGTTTTGTCTGTTGTCACACAACTTACGCTAGTATCTCCAATTCACACTTTATATTTTTTAGTCCAGTGCAGAGCAGCTCCACTCCTGAATCCTGCAGATTATTATTGTTCATATGCAGCTCTTTCAGATTAGAGTCTGATCCAAGAACTGGTGCCAGAGCTGAACAGCTTCTGTCTGTTAAATTACAATCATTTAACCTACAAGGGAAATTTAATCAAAGAATTGGGTAAATACATAGATTTGGTAAATACAAAAATGTAAATATTTTTACCTAAAAAGCGATTTTCAGACACAATGATATTTGCTACATAAAATAAATCTTAAGTGTGACAAAAAATCCAAGGTTTATGGTTTTAATGTAGGCCTGCAGCTATTATTATTTTGATATATGTAAATTGTTTATTTGAATAATTAGGACTCAGTACTTAAGTCTAAACTTATTTCCTTTTTTTTATTTTAAAAAGCCACATCATCTAATAATGTGTAAACTGGAGGCAAAGAAAACAAACATTGTGAATGTACCTAAGTAGGCTATGATATTAATTATATGCAAAAAAAAAAAAAATAATAAATAAATAAATAAAAAATAAAATCAAAGCAAAATTGCTTGGCCAACATTTTAAAGTTACTTCGTTTAGAATGCTAAATAAAAAAAAAAAAAAAAAAAAAGAAAAAAAAAGAAACCAACTAAATGTTGACTGGTAACGATTACACTCACTCAAAATAGTAATTATATCTATACAATAGTGCCTTTACAGTTACTGTTCTCCTTACATATAATTAAGTTTCATGAAGCATTTTAAACCAACATTTATCTTAGAAAAATGCATATTTTAGTTAGAATTATTGCGCTCCATTTCTAATGTGCTCTATTTGTTTGATGTGCATGTGTGTGTTGGTGCTTGATTAACGAAGTCTTTGAAGTTCAACAGAGACTTAGTGGTGCAGGACTTTCTTAAATTTACACCTGAACATAACAGCAAGTGTATGTTATACAACAACATCACACATGTTCATGTTACACTATTTATGTTTGAAGTTATTCATATGATTTGTTTGAAGTGCATCATATAAAACATTCTCACATTTGCTTCCTGAAATTTTTACCACAGGAGCAAACTCTGCATCCTTCACTACATTTTGATGTGTTTTAATCCATAGAAATATTATTCACTATTGTAAAGTGACATAACATGCAGATATCATCAGTGCACAGAAGTGATTAATAAAATTTTCATAATTGATTTTGACAAATCATACTGTTATAATTCAACCATATACAGGTTTAAATAATTTGTATATAGTTCAACTAATGAATATGAAAACTGAACATGGTATAATCAAATAAACTATATAGAAAGAATCATTTTGGCATGTGGTTTGTTTAGAATTAACTTGGAGGTGGTATGTGATTCAAAAAATGAATTATAGAGGGTTATCTATCTATCTATCTATCTATCTATCTATCTATCTATATCTATATCTATATCTACATATCTATATATATATATATATATATATATATATATATATATATATATATATATATATATATATAATGTTTTTAAGATGGGTGCAAAATATAACAAATTACTAACAAAGCTCTTTTGGAGGTTTTTATGACTGGTGATAGTCGAATGAGACACTCGTCTGATTTCTTGAATTTCTGAAGCTCAAACACCTCCATCTCCTCCTCTGATGTCAACAACACAAAGGCCAAAGCAGACCACTGGGCAGGTGAAAGATCAGAAGATGCCAGACTTCCTTCTCTAAGGTGGGTTTGAATCTCTTTTACCAAAGTTTGGTCGTTCAGTTCATTCAGACAGTAGAATAGATTGATGGATCTATCTGGAGAAGGATTATCTTCAAATTTCTGCTTGATGTACTGAACTATTTTCTTTGTGCTCTGGTCACTGTCATCTTGCTGTGTCAACAGACCTCTTAAGAGTGTTTTTTTAGACTCAAGTGACAAACCAAGAAGAAAGCGAAGGAAAAGGTCCAGGTGTCCATTGTCACTCTCAAGTGCCTTGTCGACTGCAGTCTTGAGCAAATCAATCATGGTGACATTTTGGTTTTCATGTTCTGTAGACTTTTGAACAAATGCGTTTTTCTTGTTGATGTCTAGAAACAGATGTGCATAAAGGGCTGCAATAAACTCTTGAATGCTCATGTGAACAAAGCAGTACATGGTACCAACAGTGATCCCTGTTTCCTCCTTAAAGATCTGGGTACACATGCTTGAGTACACTGATGCTTTAGAGACATCAATGCCACAGGCTTCCAGGTCTGTGTCATAGAAGATCAGGTTGTTTTTTTCCAGCTGATGAAATGCCAGTTTCCCCAGTGAAAGGATGGCATCTTTATCCCAGGAAACATCTGGTTTATATTCTGCATTTTCTCATCATACTTTCGTCTACTCTGCTGCATCTGAAAGCGGAGAAAGTGTGTATACATTTGTGTCAAAGTCTTGGGAGTATCTTCAGTATTTGATTCCAGTGTTTTGGAGGCCTCATCAGCCTGATTGTTTTTCAGATCTTTACATTTTTCTCCTCCAAAATGTTCTGGAGAACAGTGGCTGAAATCCAGCAGAAGACTGGGATGTGGCACATGATAAAGAGACTCTTTGATTGTTTAACATGATCAATGATTTCTTTGGCCTGATTCTCATCTGTGAATCTTTTTTTGAAGTATTCCTCCTTTTGTGCATCATTGAAACCTCTGACCTCTGTCACCCGGTCAATACATTCAGAAGGAATTTTAGTGGCAGCTGCTGGTCTGGTGGTGATCCAGATGAGAGCAGAAGGAAGCAGATTTCCCTTGATTAGGTTTGTTAGGAGAACATCCAGAGAGGCTGGTGATGATACATCACACCACGTCTCATTATCCTTAAAGTTTAGAGGAAGACGACATTCATCCAAACCATCAAGGATAAAAAGGACTTTGAATTTATCATTTCTTGTAAGGTTCAGTCCTTTTGTCTCTGGGAAAAACTGACTTACAAGGCTCATCAAACCTTGTTTTTCTTTCTCTTTTAAGTTAATCTCTCTGAATGGAAGAGGAAATATAAAGCTGATATCTTGATTTTTTTTTCCTTCAGCCCAATCCAGAATAAACTTTTGAACAGAGATGGATTTTCCAATGCCAGCAACTCCTTTTGTCAGTACAGTTCTGATCTCCTTGTCTTGTTCAGGTGTTTTGAACAAATTTGTACATTCAACTGGTATCTCTTGTGACTCAGCACGTCTACGAACATTTTCAATCTGTCTTACCTCATGCTCAGTATTGATCTGTACACTACCACCCTGAGTGATATAGAGATCTGTGTAGATGTTATTCAGAAGTGTGGAGTCACCATGCTTTGCAATTCCTTCAAACACACACTGATACTTTTTCTTCAGGTTTGATTTAAGTTGTCGTTGATGAATGAAGACCAGCTCATCTAAACAAACACAGCAAAAACACTTGATCATACTTTTCTTTTCTTATTTTATAAGTGAGAGTATGACAGATGCTCATGAGCCTCTTACCTTTTAGAGTGTCTGCAAGTTTATCTTGCTTCATATTTTTTAGAAAATAAAGTGTGATATCAAGAGCTGCTTCTTTGACACTGCACATGTCCTCTATAAAGTCCTGGACGAAGTATTGTGTGTTCTCTTTTTTTAATATTTTCTGAAACTTTTTCAGCTCAGTCTTCAGAAATACAATTATTTTGTACTCAAGGTCCTAAAATCAAAGAATAAAAAAAAAAAAAAAAAAAAAAAAAAAATAGAACAATAAAATGTAATTACATCTTACATCCACATATGAACATGAGGTCAAACAAGTTAAAGACAGGCAACAGTAAAAAACATTATTGAAGCTGTGATAACATAAGAAATATAACTACAAAATAGCAAAATGGTATAGATTTTGTCCAGACATGAAAGTATCTAAATGATGTGTCATTCGTAACTCTTTGAAATGATCAAAACATTTTTTTTTTTTTTTTGGAAAAGTGTGTGAAACAAGGTTATTTTCGTAAACGAAAACTAAAACGATTGATCAAAACACATTTTCATAAACCGAAATAAAATAAAAACGTCAAAATAAATGAAAAACTAAAGCGAAACGAAACTAACAACAGCTATTGAAAAACGAACTGAAATAAAATAATGATTATCAAAAATAAATAATCGTTTTCGTAATAATTCTCACCCCCTGGCAGAAAAATACATTAGCTGTGTGGCGGCCAGTTTAAGAAAATACCTGTAAATGGCGCATCATGCACATGAGGTTGACCTAGAGATGAAAAGCAGACTCCTGCAAGGGTCTGTTTGGTAAACCTGCAGCCGCAATAGCCTGCTTAACAGAACACCCGATCCATTATCTGGCAGAAGCACAAATTTAATTCTCTACTTGACCCATTTGACATAAAGACTGTGACCTGAACTGCAACCGCATTAAATCTATACTGCATCAGTTAGTTAACATTATTCATTTTCTCATGTAACACAAGCAATCAAACCAAAATAGGCATTCTAAGTTGGAGTTTTGAAGTAAAATAGAGTTATAAGTAAATAGAGTTAAAGTAAAGCAGCACAAGAATGTGCATCCTCACTGTAAACAATAAAAGCTTTTGCCTAAATCGTGTGAACAATCTGCCAGGCTAAACATTTTTTTTATATGCATAAAATACACGCTTATAATTCTTCATAAATGAAAAGAACAAATTAAAATACGCCATTTACTGTTAAATGCAATTGTCTCTTTTTAAACTCTGCAGTGTATATGTGGCTGTTGGTCCTTTATACATGCATTAAGAACAAAATTTATAAAATAAAATTATATATATAGCTAGGCTACAGAATGCGAGCAACGAGCGCTCCCTAAGTGGTCATTCGCTTCAGCTGCAGTGTGAATAGCTATAATGTGCAACACTGCTAATCGAATGTTAAGGCTCCTCTATTATTATTGAATGTCTTTAGTCCTAATTATGTTTTATGTGCGTATATTCACGGGAATGTGAACAAAACACAACAGTTAGAGTATCATGATTATGGTTAAACAAGATTAAAAAAAATGCAGGCCTAATATAAACAAATTATATTTATTTTCAAATTAAATATTACAACACATTTATTATGCAGTCTAGCGCTTTTAAATATAATGTAAGCGCAACTTGTGTAGATTTATGGAGTAAAAAGGCATGACTTTTAATTGTGTACTTTTACAATCTAATCAATCAGCATGCTTTAATTTCGTCATTAGACATTTGCATCACTAAGGTTAAATTAAGTCCTTCTTTGGCCTGTGCTCCGGAAGTGATCTGTTAATTCTGCTAAACTTTAATTACTAAAACTAAAACTGAAACTAAACTATATAACAACTAAATAGAAATGTGTTCACAAAATAAAAATGAAACTAAAATTAACAAAATTATTAATAAAACTAATAAAAACAGAACAAAATTTTATTGCAATTTCAACAACGATATTAAAATAAAATAAAAAAAAAAAACAAATAAAATGCAAAACTATAATAACTTTGGTGTTAAAAATTGTGTTTTATGGTGATGTGACCGGTCGGAAATTGTGTGTACTGAATTAACATATTTCTGCAGTCATAAAAAATGTTATATACATATATATATATATATTAGCCCAGCTATTTCAGACAGTTTGATCACATTCTAGGGTTGCTATTATGCATTAAAAAAACCCTGAAAAACATTCATAGGAATGTTGAGATAAAAGACCATTTTTAAAAATTATTGTATAAAATATTATATAAAAATTGTAACTTTATTGTAACATGTATCATCAATTTTTATATTAGTGCTACCAGTATTACAACATAAATATTTTAACTTATTTGTAACATTTGAACTTTTAATTTAGTGCAATATTTTGTCATTGCAACATTTTAGTGCAGCCTTTACTAACAACTGCAACTGGATTTATACGTACAGGTGCTGGTCATATAATTAGAATATCTTCAAAAATTGATTTATTTCACCAATTCCATTCAAGAAGTGAAACTTGTATAATCCATACATTTATTCCACACAGACTGATATATTTCAAGTGTTTATTTCTTTTAATTTTGATGATTATAACTGACAACTAATGAAAACCCCAAATTCAGTATCTCAGAAAATTAGAATATTACTTAAGACCAATACAAAGAAAGGATTTTTAGAAATCTTGGCCAACTGAAAAGTATTAACATGAAAAGTATGAGCATGTACAGCACTCAATACTTAGTTGGGGCTCCTTTTGCCTGAATTACTGCAGCAATGTGGCATGACATTCAGTCGATCAGTCTGTGGCACTGCTCAGGTGTTATGAGAGCCCAGGTTGCTCTGATAGTGGCCTTCAGCTCTTTGATTTTTGTGGAGCTCATTTTGACAAGGTAAAAAGAGTGTTGTTTTACAAAACCATTGAGAATTTTTAATCAAAGTATATTAGAGACTTTTCATTAAGACCCTAAAGAATCATATCAACTTGTGGAAAAATGGGCATCCGATGATCCCTTTAATAAAATTTTAAAACATCAGTTATCATAAGTTATCATCAGTTACCATATCAAACTTTATTCAGTAATTTTAAGGATTATTATTATTATTGATAGTACCACTACTGATTTATGAACATTGCTGCTGCATTTTTTTCCATGACTCATTGATTATATTGATGCAACATTAAATGTTAGTAAACTTCTCAGCAAAAAAAGTAAAGAAATAAAAAAAAAAAACAACAACAAAAAAACAAAAAAAAAAACAAAAAAAAAAAACAGAAGTACCAGAACTGAGTTAGGGAAAATGAACATTTCCAAATGTCCATATGACTGTATATTATTCTGTATATGACTGTATATCATGCATAGCTGTAAAGTTACTAAATATTGTTTGCATATAACTGTAGTTTTAAGAAAGGCTGTAATTTAATTTAAAGTAATTTAAGTTAGAACATATTGTGTGTATATTCCTACTGATAGCAGCACAACACATGCCAGTATGAAAGCCATAGTTTGTATTTATGAGATATTCCTCTGCCAAAATGAAACAGAATCGCAGGGATGTGGATGTGTGCACAACTAAAATTAATTATTTTAAACAATATAAATATTGTTGAATAATGTATTTATTTGTTAATATTATAATTACTTTTTTTTAAACTTTATTTTATAATATAAACAATATTTTTTTCCTTACCTGGAATATCCAGACAAGATTTTCTAGAAAATTCTTGTTGAAGCGGTAGTTCTGGAAGGCTGATTTCTCAGATTGAATCCTGAAAAACATTGCAAAATAAATTTGGGCACTGTTCATAGTGAATTAAATAAATTACAACATTTGCGATATTAGAAAAGTAGTTTTAGCAAACAAATCCATAGTATGTATATGTATGTATGTATATATATATATATATATATATATATATATATATATATATATATATATTTACTTATTTATTTATTAAAGACTTCCAATGAAAAAGCCTCTAAAAGCCATCTTGGTCAAAAACGAGATAACGGTACTGAGTGAATGCTCTCCACACATAGTATATTTTCATCATGTACTTTCACTTCAAATGCGCTAAATATTAGCCTAAACCCAGTCAGAGGTACCAGTACTTACACAGAAAACACATATGTACTTAGAGGCTTTTGCTGAACTCTTCATATATGTGTAATTGTAATATTTTTTTAAAGAAGGCTCTTATGTGCAAGACTGCATTTATTTGATCAAAAATACAGAAAAAAAACAATAATATTGCAAAATGTTATATATATATATATATATATATATATATATATATATATATATATGTGATGCAAAGCTGAATTCCGGTCTTCAGTGTAACATGATCCTTCAGAAAGCATTTCAATATGCTGATTTATTATTAGAATCATGATATGCTATACGTATTATATTATATATTATATGTTGGCAACAGTTGTGCTACCAAATTTTTTTGGAACCTGTGATAATTTTTTTAGCATTCTTTGGTGAATTAGTTAAAAAGAACAGCATTTATTCAAAATCTACATCTTTTCTAACAATACAAGTCTTTGCTATCACTTTTTATCAATTTAACACATCCTTGCTGAATAAAAGTAATAAAAAGTAAAAAAAAAGAAAGAATAAAAATTGACTGACCTCAAACTTTTGAATAGTAGTGTATATTGTTAGAAAAGATTTCTATTTTAAATAAAAGCTGTTCTTTTTAACTTTTTATTCATTAAAGAATCCTGAAAAAAGTATCACAGTATCACATCAAAAAAAAAAGTAACTTATAATCCAGCACTGATAATAAATCAGCATATTAGAGTGATTTCTGAAGGTTAATGTGACACTGAATACTGGAGTAATGATGCTGAAAAAAAAAATCAGCTTTGATCACAGAAATAAATTACATTTTTCACAAAATTACATTTTATTTTCTGTATTTTTAATCAAATAAACGCAACTTTGATGAGCATTATAAACTTATTTATATATATATATATATATATATATATATATATATATATATAAACTGACTGACTGACTGACGGACGACATCACATAGCAATGACAGAAAGTCCAAACCAAAACCAAAGCCTTATTATCACACAACTGACATGATAAAACAAATGTTTTTTTTTTGTTTTGTTTTTAAGGAACACATTTTTTGTTGTTGTTTAAACATTTTGGTTTATGAGTATTTCAACAACTATTGTAAAGTGCTACATTTGCTTTAAAAGGCAGAGTGTACACAATTTAAAAAGCTAAATTGCATGTTATAGATTATTACGTTTCTGGCAAAAAAAAACACTTTGTTGTGGTTAATTATTTATGTTTTAAATTAAACTAGAAGGTAAATTGTGGCATCTAAAATACATTTTTGTTCTCACCGGTTAAGAAGAAAAGTTGCCAGTTCCACATCACTCGTCATTCCCCTCTGGGCTTTTAGAGCTTCCCACCGTGTAAATTCCGCACCAATATTTACTGTGGTCTTCTGTCCTTTGTTGCTAAATCACACAAAACAACAAATCACAATAGGAAACTAAAAGGTTTACAGCTGTGTTTATCATTTTGGGCAAACAATCATCAAAACTGCATGAGAGAAATCAACACTCTACTACAAGAAAATTCCTTTGTTACTGATATCAGCACATGCTCTCTCTAGTCCTCCTCAGAAATTTGCACTTATAAAGAGCAAAAGTTAATGATCATTCCATTCCAGTGGTTCAAATGCACTAATTCTATTTTATAAATGTATAGATGTGAAAATGAATATGCTGGTAATTTTTGATTAATCTAACATTTGATTAATCTGAATTAATTAATTAAACTGAACAGAACATATAAAGGTTTTGTTTACTAACTAAATAAAAAAAAAACACTGTTGACACTGTCGCCAACACCTTGGGCACCTCCAGCCCGTTCCCCTTGGCGGCCTGGAGGAGCATAGCCGACAGCTCAGCGTCCACCTTGGACGGGGCAGCGACCGCGGAGGGGCGCTGTCTCGCCGAAACGTCGGCCTCATCTGCCGACTGTTCCCCCTCTGATGCGGAGATAGACATCTTATCCTCTTGGGGAGCTCCAAAAGAGACGCTGGGCCCGCTTTTAGGCGGGGGAGTGGTCTGTTTGGACATCACCGCGGGACCATGCGGTGGAGCGGAAGCCCGTGGGGTTTTACCCGGCGGAACGTTCTGCACCGTCACCTGGAGGTCCCCCAAGAGGCGGGACCTCAACGCAGCCATGGACATGCGCTCGCAATGAGCGCATGAACCATCCACAAACGCCGCCTCAGAGTGCGCTAAGCCCAGGCACGAGAGAGAGCGATCGTGACCGTCAATAGAGGTAAGGAAACTACCGCACCCAGAAACGCACGGTCGGAAAGACATACCGGGAAATGCCTCTCAACCACCGTAAGGAAAGTTGCTCTTTTAGATCCCGGTTCGCCCAGGGAGAACACAGCACAATCTGTGCGGTCAGAAGGAAAGGAAAGGAAGGAAGGAAAGGACGTGACATGTGGCCAAGTATGGTGACCCATACTCGGAACAGTAGTGAGTAGTGAACAAACACGCGCACACACACACACTGTGAACACACACACGAAGCAGTGGGCAGCCATATCGCTATGCTGCGGCGCGCGGGGAGCAGTTGGGAGATCGGTGCCTTGCTCAAGGGTTTCACCTCAATACCACGACTGGCGCCGCAGCGATAGCGATATGGCTGCCCACTGCTTCGGGTGTGTGTTCACGGTGTGTGTGTGCGCGTGTTTGTTCACTACTCACTACTGTGAGTAGTGAACAAGTAGAGAAGTAGTGAGTAGAGAAGACTCGCTGGCGTGCGAGGAAGCCGGCACGTTCCTTATTAGGCAGCTGGCTCGCAGGATCTAGAAACTGCAGCGATGTTTTTGTTTTAGCGCTGGTTTACAGAGAGAGCGTAACTCTTGAAGCAGCTCGTAGCGGTGAGGCTCCGAAGCGAAAACCTGAATGAGTGGATGCACGCCGTCATCTTATATAGCCGTATGTACGGGGGAGTGGTGTTGCATGCAAATTTTCTATAAAAAGGCATTCGCCTTTTCTATAAAGCTCAGAGGTGATTGGGCACTCAGGTGAGTTCCCATATGTACCGTCGTAGTGAAACGACTGACGGGGAACTGCCGTTCTGCTGCTCTTTTCTGTTGTTATGATGAAGATTCACACTAAACCCAGGAACTTTTCAATGGTTTTCATATGTGTTACAATAATCACACAATCACATGCAAATAATAAGGGTACTTAACACTGTTACATTGACTTTTATTCAGCATTCATTAGCCATAAAAACAAACAAAAAAAGTGTTAATGGGAAATGCATTTCTTATTTTATCAAAAACTTGCATTATATTAACTAGTAGTGTTATATTAACCAGTAGTAGTAAAATTTCAGTAAAACATTTTTTTTTTTAATTATGAAATACCTTTTGATAGATGATGTTTCTTTCTCACTGAATTTCGGTGGTTCATCTTTTGACCAGTGACTCTTCACAGATGGAGAGCTGGACACACATGAGCCTGATCTTTCTCTAAGGACACAAAGAACAGAGAGAGATAGAGAGAAAAAAAACACTTTACTACAGGAGATTCAGCATTCTCAAGACTTAATGTAATGACATGCTGTGCTTTTATCTTTCTCATGACTCATGACCATGCATGGATGGTTGGACTTCATCAACTAATCAATGAAGTTATTTACAATCAGAAATGAAAAATAATCGATTAATTGTTTTGACAGAAAACATCCATCAGTCATGTAAATTTACAGCAGTGAATAATGCATTACAACAGACAAAACACATGACATAGAGGAAGACACAAAGTGAGCTGTAGCAGAAAAATATAATTACTTCCTTCAGTTGACTGCATGTTCCTTAAACCAGTTAAAATTTGTTGTTATTTTTTTCTTATTATTTTTAGATTTGTTTATTTTTTACTTTTGCATTAAAATGGTAAACAAGCAGTTGTTGTTTATTTTAAAACATAATTTATATTTAACTCTTTTTGTACATAATGCATAGTGAAGCTTACACAAATACAAATAAAATTGGATAAAGGAGGAGAAAGTGTGCATACAGACAAAGATGCAAAAAAGAAAGAGATTTGCTGTGAATCTGACTGATACTGGGCTAACCACAATCTGCATAGAGAGCAAAACAAACCACTGCTAAAAGTTTAACAGTACAACATGCAATACAACTGATTACAAGGTGACAACACAAAAGTTTTAAAAGTGGATTCTCCATGTTTAATTTATGTACTATTCATTAAGCATATTACAATTTTGCACCTAAAGCCAGCCTCACACTACAGGATTTTTAGCCCGATTTTGCCCCGATTTTCCCCTCCCGAGAATCGGAGCAAAAATCTTGTCGAGCACCTCGATCGGTCCCGATGTTCGGCACGGATTATCTGACAATGTGAGACGTTCACAGATCGAATCTTTCACCTCCCGATCTGCTCTCACACAAATCGGGGCTGCCCCGATCATATCAAACATGTTTGATATCCAGGATTTTAAATCGGGATGATGACGGCTATGATTACGTCAGTACTTTCACAACAGCCAATCCACAAAACAGCTGCTGTACGGTCCATTGAATAGTGGAGGTGGAGGAAACTGCTTCTTATTTTTTTTGTAGTAACACTGTCTGTATAATACATTGAAAACATACCACAAAAGCTTTGCTTTCCTTGCTCCATGCGGCCCGAGTCGGAGCTGAGCCCATCTTTTTTCCCCGTCTCCCAAAACAGCTTATACTATTGTTTTAGCAATTAAAATAGTTCAGTTTTGTATGTAATGGCAAAGTGATCATATTTTGTTTCGTTTTTTTTATTAAGTTAATTTAGAAAAACGTTTGGAGCATTTTTTTTGTTCGTTAAATATAAGTTTTTGTTTTTTGACCAAAAAAACATAGTTTTTTTAATTAATGACCACGCGGTCAGCGGCAGACAGTGAGTTGATCATAGACTATGTTTAAACAGTTTTGCCTTCTCAAATTATGACCTGGCTAAAGTAAAATCTATAGATATAAAACAGTTAAAGCATATAACACTTAACTAACATTTAAAAAAACAAAACAAAAAACAAACAAACAAACAAACATTTGTGAACATTAGTTGCTGAAATGGCAATCTGTTGCGTAAAATCACGTGAGGCGCTCCCAAATCTTGTAGTGTGTGCATGTTTAAGATTTCAGGGAAGATAATCTGCAACGATTCTCCTTATGTGTGTGCTGCAACCAGATTTCATAATTGGTTAGGATTTAAAAAATCCTGTAGTGTGAAGCCGGCTTTAAGCACCTAATACAGACACAGACGGGCAAATGCACTTTGATTTATTCAAAGCACATCAAAGTCAAACATATTTGCATTGTTCTTTATTAATTAAATGTTCTGCTTGTAGTTAAATTGACTTCATTAAATTTAGCTAATGTTATGCTGTAATGCAAAACACATGAAATACCTTTTGGTAGATGTTTTTTTCTCACTGAATTTCGGTGGTTCATCTTTTGACCAGTCACTCTTTACAGATGCAGAGCTGAACACGTCTGAGCCTGATCTTTCTCTAAGGACACAAAGAGCAAAGAGAGAGAGAGAGAGAGAGACTTTTACTTTTGCAAACCTATTATTCTACACAGAAACATTAAACACATATATAATATTCACAATAAACATTGAACATTATTCTGTATTCCTAAATATCTGCTATACCTCACATGTCTGCTATAACACACAATAAATTGCTTTACCAATTAAAAACCAAACCACCAAACTCATTCACTATAAACAGAGCTTCCTTTACACCCCATATCCATTAAAGAAGAAGAAGAAGAAAATAATCAATATGCTTGTAACAGATGTATTCTAAAAATAATCGTGATTCTACCAGGGATTTAAATAAAGCTTTCATACAAAAATCCTTTGCTGATTTTTTTCCTGATGAGATTTTTAAATGGCAAATTCAGCTTGACCTATTGCAAAATTAGCAAGTACACATTGTTCTTCTAAAGATCTCTTATAAGATCAACCCACTATAAATAAATTATTAGTATACAAAAAAAAAATAATTTTGTTATTATTTTTCTTAGCACAAAAATAGGATCAATTCAACCACAAAACAGATGGGAAACAGTAGAAATAGTATCTAAGGCATCACAAAAAGGACAATTTAATGTAACATTTTCATACATCTTTACAACAAACTGATTTGTGGCTAAAATATTTACTGTGGTCTTCTGTCATTTGTTGCTAAATCACACAAAACAACAAATCACAATAGGAAACTAACAGGTTCACAGCTGTGTTCATCATTTTGGGCAAAAAATCATCAAAACCGCATGAGAGAGACACCATCACTCTACTACAAGGAAATTCCTTTATTACTGATATCTGCACATGCTCTCTCTAGTCCTCTTTAGAAGTGTGCACTTACAAAGAGCAAAAGTTAATGATCTTTCCATTTCCATGGTTCAAATGTACCAATTTCTTTTTATAAATGTATAGATGTGAAAATTAATATGCTGGTAATTTTACACATTTGATTAATCTAACTGAACAGAACATATAAAGGTTTTGTTTACTAACTAAATAATAATAATAAAAAATACAGAGATGTCCCTGCTACATAGTTATGTTAGCTTGAACCCCCATAATATTTTATGTTGCTGTTATGTTGCTAGCTTGTTCTTGTTCTTATCATTAACTATGACTATTTATAATGAACGCTGCATTGGATTAACTTCTCTCTTGCACATAAATTCATTTCAAGCCCTGATAATCAAATCACACAGTTCTGCTATGAGTTCATAAATTTAATAATTGTAATCAAATCAATCAAATCAATTTGATTTCTAAACTCTTTTTGATAGGAAGGGTGACTTAAGCGATCTATTCTTCTACCTAAATGTGATTACCAAAAACTTCCAGTCTGCCACAGCAAACCCTGCTGTTTCATGATAACTGCTGTTTCATGATAACTGCTGTTTCATGATAACTGCTGTTTTCTACTGTTATGATGAAGATTCACACTAAACCCAGGAACTTTTCAAGGGTTTTCAAATGTGTAACAATAATCACATAACCACATGCAAATAATAAGGGTACTTAACACTGTTACATTGACTTTTATTCAGCATTCATTAGCCATAAAAAAAAAAATTAAAAAAAAGTGTTAATGGAAAATGCTTTTCTTATTTTATCACGAACTTGCATTATATTAACTAGTAGTGTTATATTAACCAGTAGTAGTAAAATTTCAGTAAAACATTTTTTTTTTTTTTTAAATGATGAAATACCTTTTGATGATGTTTCTAGATGATGTTTTTTTCTCACTGAATTTCGGTGGTTCATCTTTTGACCAGTGACTCTTCACAGATGGAGAGCTGGACACACATGAGCCTGATCTTTCTCTAAGGGCACAAAGAACAGAGAGAGATAGAGAGGAAAAAAAACACTTTACTACAGGAGATTTAACATTCTCAAGACTTAATGTAATGACATGCAGTATTGCCGTGCTTTTATCGTTCTCATGACTCATGACCATGCATGGATGGTAGGACTTCATCAACTAATCAATGAAGTTATTTACAATCAAAAATGAAAATAATCGATTCATTGTTTTGACAGAAAACATCCATCAGTCATGTAAATTTACAGTAGTGAATAATGCATTACAACAGACAAAACACATGACATACAGGAGGACACAAAGTGAGCTGTAGCAGAAAAATGTAATTACTTGTAAATGTTTTGATTACTTCCTTCAGTTGATTGCATGTTCCTTAAACCAGTTAAAATTTGTTCTGTTCTTTTGTTTTGATTTTTTCTTGTTTTTACATTTGTTTATTTTTGCAATTAAAATGGTAAACAAGCAGTTGTTGTTTTTTATTTTAAAATATAATTTACATTTAACCCTTTTTGTACATAATGCATAGTGAAGCTTACACAGATACAAATAAAATTGGAAAAAGGAGGAGAAAGTGTGCATACAGACAAAGATGCAAAAAAGAAAGAACTATTTGCTGTGAATCTGAGTGATACTGAGCTAACCACAATATGCATAGAGAGCAAAACAAATCAGTACAACACGCAATACAACGGATTACAAGGTGACAACACAAAATTTACAAAAGACGATTCTCCATGTTGAATTTATGTACTATTCATTAAGCATATTAGTGCATTCCTAATTTCCTATGGTACAATTTTGCACCTAAAGAACCTAATAAAGACACTGACAGGCAAATGCACTTTGATTTATTCAAAGCACATCAAAGTCAAACATATTTGCATTGTTCTTTATTAGTTAAATGTTCTGCTTGTAGTTAAATTGACTTCATTAAATTTAGCTAATGTTACGCTGTAATGCAAAACACATGAAATACCTTTTGATAGATGATGTTTTTTTCTCACTGAATTTCGGTGGTTCATCTTTTGACCAGTCACTCTTCACAGATGCAGAGCTGAACACGTCTGAGCCTGATCTTTCTCTAAGGACACAAAGAGCAAAGAGAGAGAGAGAGAGAGAGAGAGACTTTTACTTTTGCAAACCTATTATTCTACACAGAAACATTAACTGCATACAGTACTGTGCAAAAGTCTTAGGCCACTAGTATTTTCACAAACAAAAAAATGGTTTTAAATCAGTTATTTCTATTTTTGCTGTATTGTGTCAATAGGAAATATTATATTACACTTCCAAACATTCATTTTGGCATTAATTGTAATAATTCAGTGAGATTTTTGTTTGCACAAGAAGTCTGACAACAGCCAGTGCTCCACACAGAGATCTGATCTCATCATCATCCAGTCTGTCTGGAATGACATAAAGAAACAAAACAATCTGAGAGAGACTAAATCCAGAAGAACTGTGGCAACGTCTCCAAGATGCTTCAAGAAACCTACCTGTAAAGCTACCTGAAAAACTATGCGAAAGTGCACCTAAGGCAAAAGCTGTTGTAAACACAAAGGATGGTCACAACAGATGTTGATTTAATGTTAGAAGTAATTAGAATATTAATTAAAAGTAATTAATATTAGAAGTATTAAGAAAGAAAAAACATTTATGACATAAATGACAATGAACTTTGACAACATCCTCATTTTAGAGCATTTTAAACAAGTGCCTAAAACTTTTAACAGCACTGTAGCTTTGCAGAAGGTTTCTTGAAGCATCTTGGAGATGTTGCCACAGTTCTTCTGGATTTAGTCTGTCTCAGATTGTTTTGTTTCTTTATGTCATTCCAGACAGACTGGATGATGATGAGATCAGATCTCTGTGTGGAGCACTGGTTGTTGTCAGACTACTTGTGCAAACAAAAATCTCACTGGATTATTACAATTAATGCCAAAATGAATGTTTGGAAGTGTAAGATAATATTTCCTATTGACACAATACAGCAAAAATAGAAATAACTGATTTAAAACCATTTTTTGTTTGTGAAAATACTAGTGGCCTAAGACGTTTGCACAGTACTGTATATCATATTCACAATAAACATTGAACATTATTCTGTATTCCTAAATGTCTGCTATAACACACAATAAATTACATTACCAATTAAAAACCAAACCACCAAACTCATTCACTATAAACACCCCATCCATTAAAAAAAAGAAGAAGAAAATAATCAATATGCTTGTAACAGATATATTCCATAACTACTTGTGATTCCACCAGGGATTTCAATAAAGCTACCATACAAAAATCCTTTCCTGTTTTTCTCCTGATGAGATTTTTAAATGGCTAATTTAGCTTGATCTATTACAAAATTAACAATTAAACATTGTTCTTGTAATGTTCCCTTACAATAACAGCCCAATATAAATTTCTCTTAGTATACAGAAAACGTATCGGTTACCAATGTAACCCCCGTTCCCCGAAGGAAGGAACGGAAACGTCACATCAACCTTTTTAAACCAAAGCTGGGCTTTCTCATATTCTCTCACTCACAAGCACTTGTCAATGTGAGCATCTGTCGCTGTTGAAGTCTTTGTTATTTTGTTGTTGTTCCGTCTCTTTACTTTCGTTTTCTACTGTGAAATAATTGGCCCGGACAGTGTTGCCTCCTGGTGGAATGACTGATTAGTACAAAATAACTTCAATGTGCATGTGCGACCCGAGCGCCCCAAAGTATGCATGGTTAGAAAAAATAAATAAAAAATTGTGGCTAAAATGCAATACATTAATCTCCATTGAATATCTCCACATCTTTTTGAAATGGGAGGTTAATACAAAAGTCTCCAAGATAGGATCTTGTGTCAGTTTTTCCTTTCAACTGATTCAAATTTAAAGTTTTGACACATATGTAATACAATATTTTTTTTTCCCTATAGAATTAAAAACTAGTTTTTCATAACCCTTTAATAAGGAAATACAACCAGTATTTTTATCCATTCCACAATCTTTAGGAATCACCTTTAACTGAGGAAACTTAAGCAATACACCATCCTGCACCTAAACCACCTAATACAGGCACTGATGGACAAATGCACCATGATTTAATCATGATTTGATCAAATTAAACAACTGACATTAATAAGAATGTTTTCATGAATACATAAAACCTCCACTGAGAACACTTCATCAAACCATTTAAACAGATATTGTAAAAATAAAAAAAAAAATAAAAAAAACTAGTCTACTACAATGCATAAAAGCATGAAAAATTGTTTCTCTTTGTAAACAAAAAGGACACTCTTGATTAAATTCACAGTTCAGTACTGAAACAAATGAGTTAATGAGTTTGGCGCAAAACTCTCCATTGTAAATCCCCTGTTTTTTTTTTTGTTTTTTTTTAAGTTAATGGTGACTTATAAAGTGCCCCCCACTTAGGTCTTGCGTTTTAGGTGTAAGACATTACGCCTAGGTGTGTCTATTTTTCCATCAAGACTTTTCTTATTGAAAACTTTAACACAACATTTATACATTGCTTTACCATATGCTTTCTCTTTCCTTAACAAAACGTTTATTATTAAATTATTACACTCTAAAAGAAAACCATTACACATTTCCAGATCGGGTACCAAATACACATTCAGAATAAAATTGTCCCTCTTAGGCTGAATCCGGCCTTCAGCAAAATCCTTCATGATTTTAAATTCTTCTTCTGTAATGTTCTCTTTCAACTTAGTCAACAGCAACAGACGGATATGGGGTTTTCAACTTTCCTGTCATTGCATTAGTGTTAGATAAGTCAGGTCCAGCTATGTGAATTAAACTTTCGAGAGCAGCGACATGAGACTCTGTAAGTAAGTCCGTCAAAGCAGAAAAAAAAAAAGGCTTCATTCAACACATCCAAATAAGATTAGTGGTTCTTGTAGAGTCCAATACAAAAAATATTTTCACTTCTCAACACATTCAACACATTAAAAAGTGACCACACTTTAAATAAATTACAATAGGTAACTTAGAAACAGACATCTTCTTTAGGTTCATCCAAAACAAAGACTTGTCCAAGCCTAAACCTTCGAAATTCTTAAAATAATGGAAGCAGCCAGATTCCTATTCTCATTTAAAGAAGTGTCAAGAAACCTTTGTATAAATTCTACTCTGTAAGTGAATCAGACCTTGTCCCCCCTCCTCTTTAGACAAAAATAGAACACTTTGTGGAGCCCAATGTAGGTTATCCCAAAAGAAGTTAACTAATACATATTGAACCTTTTTTAATAAAAGTGGTGGGGGATCTATAAAAGCCAACCAATGCCAAATTATTCATGATTAAAACCTGTCCTCTTTAAGACATGTTAGAAAGTAAAAACTTCCATTTATTCAAATGACCAACAATTTTTTCCTCTATTCCTTCAAAAATCTTTTTAACAATCATATCATCCCCCAGATATATACCCAAATATTGAAGCATTGGATTGGTATTAGCATTTGTACAAAGCCTTGTCCTAGTGTCCTGTATTCTTGTCTTGTTCTCTGAGTTTTGAATTTATGCCTGGTTTTGTCGTTTTGGATTACGTTCGCCTTTGTTCGACCCTCTTCTGCCTTGCGGATTGCTCCAACATACAGTACCTGTTTGCCAATGTCTGACCCTGCCTGTTTTGCGACCATGTCTCTGTCTAAAGCCAATAAAGCTCTGCAGATGGATCCACCCACTTTACGTCTCCCTCACTACGTTACAGTTCCTTAATAAGAATGACAATATCATCAGCTTAAGCTGATAGTTTAAAAACACTTTCACAATTTGGAATGTTTATACCCTTTAAGTCTGCTCTAAACTTCCTTAACAAGGGTTCAATTGCTAAACTATATATATATATATATAAAAAAAAAATTCCAACTTGTATCCTGAAGACCTTGATTATCTTGTTCAGGTGCGTTTGACTAGGGTTGAAGCTAAACTCTTCAGGGACACCGGCCCTCCAGGATCAACGTTCCCCAACCCTGCATTATAAAATAAACTGGCTATGCAAGTAAAACAAAGGAAATGTTTAGACTCTAGAAATGTTCCTGTCTACCTGAGTTTTTTAACTTTATCTTTCATAAACAACTTCTTAAATGACTCAATTCATATAGACATGAACTACTTTTTCCAAGTTTTTTTTTCTCCTCACCCACATCATCAGTGTTTTGTTGATGCTCGAGTCAAGTTATCTTTATGTCTATAACGCTTTATACAATACAAATTGTTTAAAAGCAGCTTCATAGTAATAAACAGGGAAATATCAAGATCAATGATGCAAATGTCTTCAAATATGAGACAAATCCAAATTCCGCTGACAACAGCTCAAAAAAAAAGAACAGTGCCATCATTCAGCTCAATTCAGTTCAAGATTTCATGTTTTCCCAGTGGTTTCAGTGCCATTAAATTGATGATATTATGGAACATTAACTGTCTTTTAGACCCCAACTGAGCAAGCCAAAGGTGACAGTAGTAAATAAAAACCTTGGGATAAACCAGGCTCAGTCATACCATTTATGAACACGTTGCAATCTCAATAAATTCTGGCAATGAGTGTTAGGAAGTCTACAACCTAAACCAGTTACTTGTCAATACTGAGAAAAACACCCATTGTTTTTTTTAAGGTTTTGTTTACAGGAAAAAAAAAAAAAAGAAACTTAATAAAGGAATCTTTAAAAGACTAACCTATGTTCCCCAGGAAGACTCATCTCAGATGGAGAGTCCTTTCCTTGGTCCCTTGACATACTGCAGCTGAACAGCCAGTGCAAACATCAGCACTGGTTTGTGAAAAATGTCAGCTATCCAGCATGACCTGGAGATAACAATGTTACTGAGATTAATAACATAGCATTTCAGAGGGGCAAATGAGAAGAAAAAATATTAAAGATCATTTTAGAAAAAAAAAAACAAAAAAACATGGACCTAAGCAAGAAATAAACATTAAGTCAGTACTTTGCTACAGACATTAATAACCAACAATACTTTACTTTCTGTACTGGAGTCTTTAAATACTCTTACGTTTACACAAATTGTTCCTACCTTGTTGTATCATAGTGCTTTTGAATTTTACTTAATTTTCATTACTCTGATTAGATTTTTTTCCCCCCCAAGATGTCCTACCATAACTGATTACTGAATAAGTGTAATGCACTATTTGTACTAAACGTAATGTGATATGCTACTTAAATCAAAACATTTTTTTTTTTTTTTTTTTTTTTTTTTTTTTTTTAAGATAAAACCGTATTACATGTTGCGAAATTAGCAAATGTTTGTTTTTGTCGACATCTTCCTGTGGCTGTAACCAATTGAAGAGTTTGGTTGCAAAACGCGATAAACGCCATTTTTTGACATTTGGATTTTATTATTGGAAATCACTGTTCAGATGTACCTTAATCTATGTGTGAATTGCTGCCATTAATAAAATTTAAGAATGTACATTTTAGGCCTACTATAAAATGTATTTTTTTCACAAAACGCGATATCTGCCAGACCAGTTTCTTTACAAAGTGCGATAACGGTTATAGTACCAAATGTGCAGGCTGCTTTTCTGATTTTCCGTGTCTTTTTCCCCGTGTTACTTGAAATGTATCCGTTTTGATTCGGTGTTACTAAAGGTGAAACACGTTAAGAAAAAAAGAACGATCAGTTGTGGGACTATTTTGTCATAAATCACATTCTATTCATTCCTGAACATTACCGTCCGTTACTGGCAATGAAATTAGGCTACTGGTTGATATGTCCCGGTAGAGCCCTGCATTGCAGCCCGAGCCCGACGGCCCCGACTTTTTTACGCCCCTAGTGCCGGGCTTCGGGCCAATTTTAGGCTTCTTCTTATTTTTATATTTTAGACATCCACCAAATATGGCGATGAAAAAAAAAAATCCGCGCTGGTGGAAACAACACGAGACTTCACTTTTGCTTTCATTTTCGAGACCAGTTCGGAAGGCGTTTAGTGTCTCTGTCAGCAGCAGCAGCAGCGAGCTGTTCCGCGTTCAAGTAGAGTAAATCTTGCCACAAAGCAATAGTTTTTGTTTTCGATTTTCTTTATTTCGTTAAGTTATAATTTAAAGCCTTCTATAGACATATGTATCATGTTTGTGAGGGATGTATTCGCTGAGTTTCTGTTCATTTTTGCAAAGCGCTCCTGTTGAGACCACAGAAAGCGCATCATGTTTGTTTTCTTTATTTTAGAAGCACCGTTTGCAACGTTTTGTTAATATTGTGAGTGCACACAAATAAAAGTAGACCCTTTACAGTTTAATATGATGTATTATTCTTACTTTTATCAGCAAAAATGACGGAATATTTAAAATGGTTTCCACTGAAAAAAATGCAAGTGATCGCACTGGCAACACCATGTTCTGCAAAGCGGCTTTAGCTTCCACTCTCCACACAAATGACTGGATATGCGCCTAATAGCACATATTTATGTAGGTTTAACGTTTAAACTAACATTGTTTTATACTTGAACTGTTTTACATTTATAGATATTTTATTTTAGGCAAGTCGTGATGATTTGAGAAGGCAAAAAGACGGGCTCGGGTCAGACTCGGGCCGAGAATTCTGATAAGCTGTCGGACAAAGGCCGGGCGAAGAACGAATACAGCATAAATATGCAGATGTCATTCCGAAACATTGCACCGCATAAAACGGATTACAGCCTAGAAAGTGCGCAAAGCTCGCTCAGTTCATTATCACGTAAAAGCGTCACTCATCTCAGTTTATCGCGATCTCACAAGTTGTGTTATAATCAGTGAAGCTCTCTAAACTACACAATGAGTCTGGCTATTTTGCCAGATCTTCAGTTGCTTTTGCTTTCGTTTGAGGCTATTTAGCACCGTCTAGTACCTCCGTACAACTGGGCCTGGGCATGGCAAACCGCTTCAATTGTAGCGTGGCTGACAACGGGGATGACTAACCATCTAGGGGGGTAATGTCGCCCATGTTGTGTATGTTCTGGCCAAAACTAACTCAGAATCTTATTTTTTTAACCAATTTAAGATGTTTGACAATGTTAAGATAAATATGTTGCATTTTGGGATGGTTTTTGACTTATTTATGAACTATTTGTGGACATAAAATTAAATAAAAAATATCCTGGATTTGAAAAATATTTTGTCCCTGGCCTTCACTGAGCTCAAGGAATAGTTTAATGTACAAAAATTGTGAATGAACTTGACTGTTGATGTCTTAAATAATAATGTCAAATAACCAACATTTCTCAAAATGGATATATCTCGTTTTGCAACGAAACTCTTCAATTCTACTTGCCAGTAATGCGAGTTATCTAAATGATCTGAAATGATAAAAGCAGACTAAATGAAAGAATGGTGGGAAAAATCCTTCGAAAAAATTATTATTCATTAAAATACTTTTTTTTTTTTTTTTTTTTTTTTTTTTTTTGCGCATTTTGAAGTCTCTCATCAGAAACGAGTGATAGGAATGCCAAATTTCGTGGGAGGGGTGAGGGATTAATTCGCAAAAAAGTTTTTACGCTCGCTTGAAGTGTTTTTTGACTGGTGCGTATAAGGGTTAATGTAAAAAAATTGGAGATGGAACACATTTACTGAATAAATTCTTCCATGCGCATCATGTGAATTTGCACGAGGGTCGGCATAACCTGACTAACCAACGGACCGATTTCATTGCACAGCATCTGAAATGTTGCTTCAGAAATGCCCGCTCAAAATCTGTCAAAGAATTTTACGTACACTCTTAAAAAGGATGTGTTGAAAACAACACAACCGGTGTTGAATCATATCACTTGTTGAGTTAAGGACAACATATTTTGTATTACTTTTAACTCAACCACGTGTTCCTGTTAATTTTCTACACACTTGTGTTATAGTTACACAATTTGTGTCAATTATGTACACAAAATGACACAAAACATACGTGTTAAACTGGTCAACGCAAAAATTGTGCGAAAACATTCAACACAAAAATTAAATTAAAAATGAACACATCCTTTTTTAGAATTTACTGTCTGACTGTACTCGACCCCGTTTCCGAACAGCAGCTTCCGCCTCCGAATGACCGCTTTTGTGCTTTGTCTGCTCGCTCTGAAGCAATTTATTAAATGAAAATTTATTATAGGCTATTCAGTGGTTTCTCCTACTTTTCTTAGTGATACTACAGTGTCAGTTTGTCAGGAAGTGACGATTTTGTTCTCTTTGACTTGTCGGATGGAAACGGTGCTTATTCGAAAATATTTTATGCGATAATCCAAAATTTGCGCATAGGCCTAAATTAAATTCGCAATTTTGGATGGAAACCCATTTATTTTTTAACATGCGTGATCATCCCGCGGTTTGCGTAATTTTCAGCTGCTTTGCCGTCGGTTATAGGAACTTGCACAGGCCTACAACTTCGAATTTAAATCAAGCTGAAATCCCTTCATTCTCCAAATAACTAACAATTAAAGTATTAAAGCTTACTTGCAGGAGTACAGACGTTCTTGTGCACAGTTAACAGAATACAGTTGTCCTTGAACACTTTCGATTTTTGTTCGCGCTCCGTCAGTGACGCATTCTAGATTGTCCCCGGTTCCGTTTGTTGTAAGCCCCCTCCCACGAGTCTCACACTCTTCTCATGTCGTGGTCTGTCGTCGGTATAGAAAGATAGATTGTAGATTATATTAATGTTCGTAAATGATACAGTTTTTGAGTCTGTCTGGGACCTATGAATCGAAGCCATCCAAGGTTTTTTTTTTTTTTTTTCTTGGTATAGTACAGTTTTGTGTTACTTTTACTTTCGTTTTCTTCGGTGGATTGAATGGTAGAGGAGCTGAACTGCTTCATATCGCCACCTGTTGGACTGGAGCGTACATAACACTATATATAATTTACTATTTCTAAATCATTGATCTTAATCTAACAGCGGTCAATATGGCATTCATTTTTTTTTTTTTTTTTTTTTAAATATACATATTATAAATGCCTGGGGTTTATATTTCTTTTCTACTCTATGTTCAATCCTTTGTTTCATATTTACACACAGCCCTTACCAAATTCTAAGAAATAGCCTAAATTAGATTCAATATTTTATAAAAAAAAATCCCATAAAATATTTTAGAACAGATTATTTAAGAGTTCCCTTCCCCGAAAAGCAAAATAATTCATTAACTTGAATGAAACACATCCTTCAGGGGTGTCAAACTCCAGTCCTGGAGGGCTGCAGCCCTGCAGAATTTAGTTCCAACCCTGCTCTAACACACAAACCATGTAGTTGTCAAACAAGCCTGAATGACTTGATTAGCTGAATTAGGTGTGTTTAATTAGGGTTGAACCTAAACTGTGCAGTGCTGCGGCCCGCCAGGAACTGAGTTTGACACCCATTTTGTAAAAAGTATCTTGTCATTTCTGTAATTTCTCTTCTGAAGATATGTATTTTCATAATGATCACTAATATAATTCATGGAAAGATGGCAAAATTTTAATATATTTAACACATACTTAATAAAAACAACAAAATATATGCCAATATTTTCTGTAAAATAAGTAAATTAGCCAAATTTGTTTAAATGATGGATTGCAGATGTAGTGGCAAAATCAAACCGACTCTCACCAAAGTAAGAGACAAACTCAGTCAAAGGTCTTTTATGTATTCTTTGCAAAGAAGTTCAGACAGTCATACAGAAACACAGGTTATTGCAGAGTGTGACCAAGAAGGGAGGGCTCACTCCAACTTATATCTCTTCCCTAGCCTTCAAGGTTACATCTTCGTTAACTTTCCACATGTAATAAGAGTCAGATAAATACATTCTGCTACGTCATACTCCCAAGATTCAAATCTTTATATTTAGGGCCCTAACACTGTTCTCTTATGTCATTCTTATAGCAGGTTTAAATAAAGCAGAACCTTACACAATATTCCATAAGCACATAGATGAGTAAAATGAATTTATCTTTTATTATCATTCATTGATAACTACTCACTAAATTCATTACTATTAAATTACTATTAAAAATTCTATTAAATTAAAATG